>NW_015114070.1:14969-108473 GCF_001443285.1 Poecilia latipinna | reverse complement strand
TTTAAAAAATTTTTAAGATTTTTTTTAAGATTTTTGTTTTTTTTTTTTTTTTTTTTTTTTTTTTGCTAGAAAATTTTCAACTATTTAAAAGAAAATTGTAAAAGTCAAAACTTAGGACATTTCCTAACTTTAAAAGTCTAAAATTTTCAGAAATCAACACATTTTTCTATAATTACTATTTTTTATTTTTTTTTTTTAGATTAATCTCAAAATTTCTGAGTTCGTTGGCAAAAATTCACTCATCAATGTCTCTAACACACCTTTATACTTACTTGATTTCTTACATTATTGTGCTGTTAAAATGTCGACATGTTTGTAGCCTGGTTAGAAAAATAATGTATTTTTTCTCGTCTTCTTGGCCAGACGGACTCATGAGTCCAGACTGCTGGGGGGCCGGGCGGGCTCCAAACCTCGTCCGAAGACGTCCCAGTCCACGTTTAACGGCAGCGTTCCTCTGAACAGCATGGGGGTCAGCTCCGTGTCGGGCAGCATCACCCACTCCAACCCGGTGTCAGAGGACGGCTTCCAGCTGTCCAGAGCGGACGGGAATCACTCCGAGCAGTTCAGCACCACCAGCGACTACAGCGAGTCCACCGTGGTCACCGTACACGACACGCCCTCCCCACTGAACACATAGCAAACAGCTCCACTGGCCGAGGTTTGAATTCAAACCAACACGACTGACTGAACCCTGCGGGAATCTTCATCAGCCGGGAAACTGGAGTGCTCAGATTACAGGGAACAAACTGTGGATTATGAAGGATATCATGTAAAGACAATCTGAAGAAGAAATGCAGTGTTTTCTGAGAAAACATCCAGGGAATGGTTCTCAACGTTTTCTACAAACATCCGTGAAGTTGTTCGCTGCTCACTAGTTTGGAAACAAAATGATCACGTAGAAAGCAGTTATGGATTTAGTAGATGACAGTGTAACAGATTTAATTCCCATCATTCTATCTTTGTGTTCTCCTCACAGATTAGCTTTAGGTTTACAGGAAGTAAATACGTATTTCAATGAAGAATCAATGAAGATGTTTTCTTTAGCATCTGTCAGCAAAACCCATTGATGTGAATCTTTAATCATTTGACACTAAAGTATTTTGCACTTTATTTTCACTGCTCCTTTGTCTTTGTTTGTCTTTCTTTTTGAGTCTTGATTATAATAAAAAAAATACTATGTTTTATGTTTTAACCAAGGATTTCATTTCTCCAGAAGCATTGTGATGCACTATGTAGATAAATAATATGTGGAGTAGAAAAAGGCTAAATCCATTTATTGTTGCTTAGTAATCAGAAAATATCCCAAAATTAGACTTTCCTACAAAATCAGTTCTATAATACACAGTCAAATTTAATAAATTAGAATATTATTGAAAAGTTAATTGGTTTTAGTGACTCATTTCCTTAAGTGAAACAGATTACATAGATTAATCACATAGAACAATATTTTCAAGACTTTATATTTTCTTAATTATGGTGATTTTCTTCTCAAAACTAATTAAAACATGGCATTTAAGATATTAAATCAGACCAATAAAAATAAACATTTCTAAAACAGATATGTGGTCTTAATAAAAATGTACCTGCCTAGAGGTTGTTACTTTAAAAACATAGTTTTAAGGTGACAAACAACTCTCATGGGCATGTATGTATGAATAAGAATATATATATTTTGGATTGTTTACATGTCAGTTATGTGATTCAATAAATAACACCAAGAGTCATTAGCAGAACAAGCTGTTTGGCATCTGCAGAGGTAATTTGGCTCATTTTAACTCTGCTGGTTGACAAATAAATACAAATACTGCTGTATTTAAATACAATTATTGCTGTGATTATTGTGCAATTTAATTATTGACTCATTAATTTCCAAGTGTGCAACTAAAAACTAGACAAAATGGCTAGAAATCAATTCCCTTCCATCTACAAAGAAACAATTTTGGATGACCTGACCCTTAAAAATGTAATGTGTAGCGCTCAAAGTGAGCTAGTGAGCTGTAAGAGAACAAATGTATTCAGCCAACTATTGTTTAGGAGTTACTGCGCCCTCTGGTGGAAGGACTTGGCTACACAAGCACGAATGGTAAATTCATGGGTACAAGTTAACAAAAATAACTAAATGGCATTTAGTGCAATAAGAATAAAGTCGACGTAAAATTGGTATATATTTCAACTGGTTTTATATTTTTAAATTATCATCTTAAATACCATACATGCTACGTGAGAATATAAATAAATGTTGGTTGTTTTAAAAATATTAACGAACAACCAGAGTGATCTTGAACGCAACTTGTAGGCGACTAAGATGCAGTTGACGTGACAATGGTGACCATAGGTGAGAGGAATCGGTTCGATTGGTGCTGTTTTAAAATACTATTAGCCATATTTATAGTTGTCTTTGGATTTGAGTTTATTCAAACGTTCAACTTTCTTTTTAGCTAGCTGGAAAGCTGACACAGACGATGCTAAGGAAGTAGCGTAGCTCTTTATCAGGTGTAGCGAGTTGCTAACTTCCGGCTTGTTGTTTCTGACGCTGAAGTTAGCGACCCAGTCGGTTTTTAAAAAGGCTATTTCACTATTTATAACAAATCTGGCTTTTATTCGCTCTATTTTAAAAATGTTTAATGGTTAAAATGTGTGTTAAATTGCTTTGTAGTCATTATTGATTTTACATTATGTAATTTTTAAATCTAAAGAGAAATTACTCCACGAAACAGTCTTTTGTGAAAAAACTTCACGAAAACTCAAAAAAGCTAATTTGGAAGTTTTTGTTCTACACGAACCACATAATTTCCAAAACTCAGATCGTTTTTTATTTTATTAATTGTGTTTTATTCAATACACAGTTGTGTGTTTTTGAAAACAGAAAAAGGGAAAATGTGAAAACTTCCTTCAGTTTGCAAAAGGAAAAAGTCATTTTAGCTTTGTTGCTTTTAGCTTTTTCATTATTTATGATTTAAAAATATCATAAACAGACTGTTACTTAGTCTGTCAGTAGTGAAATATATTCTGTGCAGGTTTGACTTGAGTAGCAGATGCTGCTTTCATTTTAGCTCCATTTTCAGTGAGCTGCAGTGTATTTCTGCTGTGTGATAAAGTAAACCGTGATGCTGAGATGTGACTGTGTTGTGTGTTTGAAGCGGAGGTGCTGAGTTTGGTGCTGGTGTCGCTGCTGTGGGGCTGCACAAACCCTTTCCTGAAAAAAGGTTCAGAGGGGATAGAAAATGTGACAGAAACCAACCGAGTCTTTCAGCTGCTCGCTGAAATCAAGTTTCTTCTTCTAAACATAAAGGTTTGGTGTAAAACTCTGAAATATTTCCTATTTAATTGTAATCTTTATTATTATTTGCTGAACCTTTTATTTTTACTTTTTTTATTTTTTTAGTATTTGGTCCCATTTCTAATAAACCAGAGTGGTTCTCTGGTTTATTATTATACGCTGTCAACAACTGGTAAGAAACAATTCAGAGGTGATATGGCTGATGTCTCATGTGTATAATGGCATAAGGGCTATTTTAGATTAAAAAAAAAACCGGAAATTTATGCCAAAAAAATTCTCTGAAATCTGCTAGAAAAAAACTCAGTAACTTTGAGATTTATCTCAGAAATTTTCTATAAAACATGACATTTCTGAGTTTGAAAAGTTTAAAATGTTTCTTTAAAAATTTCAAAAAATGTCCACGGTTTTTCTGGATTTTTATTTATTTTATTTTATTTTTTTGACTTTTCAAACTCAGAATTTTCAAGTTTTTCCAGGAAACATTTCTGAGATTAATTTATTCTTAAAATATTATATTTTTCAAGCAAATCTTTTGGCTTTTGAAACCCAGAATTTTCTAGACAATTTCTGAGATTATTCTTAAAATATATATATATTTTTTCTGTCCAAATTTTAACTTTTCCAAATTAGAAATTTTTCCATATTTTTTTCTTAAAATTTTTGTTAGATCAATTTCAAATGATGATTTTCTTTTCTCACCAATTTTTGACTTTTCAAAGTAAGAAATTTCCGAGTTTTTACTTGAAAATTTATCAAAAAAAATTCTAGCAAAATTTTGACTTTTCAAACTGGAATTGTCCATGCATTTTTCTAAAAAAAATTTTTAAATAAATTTCTTAGATTTTAAGCGGACATTTCCTTTTTTTTTTTTTTTTTTACATTTAGAATGGCCCTAATATGCGGCCAAACAAACACAGCTCAATAAATCAGAGCCTTTTCCATCCAGATTTGTCTCTTGCTGTTCCTGTGGCGAACTCACTCACCTTCCTTTGCACTCTGCTGACGGGAAAGCTGCTGGGGGAAGAATTTGGAGGCAAACGTGAGTCATATGTTCTTTGCAGCATCTATTATTCACCGTTTTCTGTCTTCATGCATCAGTAAAAATGTTTTTCCTCCTCTTGCTTCTGCAGGAGCCGTAGTGGGAATGTTCCTCACTATGACAGGCGTCACTCTGTGCGTTATAAGCTCCATTGAAGCCAAAGATACTGACAGGCAGAGTGAGAGCCAACCTCAGCTCTGATGGAGATAAAGCAGTTGTTGAAGAAAAGAAAAGAAAAGCAAAGCTGCATCTTTAGCAGGACTGGAGGCAGAAAACGTCTTGGAAGGACAATCTCTTCCAGATTTACTCATGTTGGACTTCAAAAAGAGGAAGAGGAGGTGGGTTCATTCCAGAGATGGACTGAATTTACGGAGCTCGCATAGAAAAAGATTTTTAGATTTTACTTCTGTGGGAGACGACAAAACTGTTTGAAAATGACCTTTTATATGTCACGGCCTGCTGTAACTAAATTATTTCCTCTTTTCCAAAGTCGGGTAAAGTAACACTAATAAAACCAGCTGATAATGATCTATATGTTCTTCCGTCTCTTCTGAATTTCTGTGGATTTCCTGTTTGTTGCTCTGATTTTGTGTGACATTAATTATTAAAATATTTTTGGTGTAATTACCAATCGGTTCATCCTTATTTTTGTTAGCGAATATTTCCGTTAACCTATTTTCAAATGAAGGGTTAAGACTACAATTTAGTGAATCTCATTTATTTTGTTTTAAATTAAAATAAAAACAATTCACTCCATATTTATTTTTGATTAAATATCAGACTTTAATACATAAACATGACCAAGTAGCCTTTATTTTTTAAATTGCTGAGTTGACTTTATAAGAAACAATAGATTAAAAGGACAGCCGACATACAAAGGAATATAAACTTTAATTACATTATTTCATGGATTTAAGACATAAATGACTTTGTCACTTTAAATGTCATATACTTTAGTACTAAACTACTTTGACAGAAACTGCTTGTTTCCTCAAACACATCTAATTTTTATTTGATTCAAACAAAAAAAATTTTTTTGCTCATGTATTAAACTAACAATTTGCATACGATGAAAACATCTGACTTTTCATTGACTTTCCATCAGAAATGATGCTCTCCTTCCTGCCAAGACATGAAAACAAAAAACACAGAAAAAATGAAGACTTAAATCCACAAAAATTATATTTCAAGGATGGAAAATTCTAGAATTTCAAGAATATTTGCTTTGAATGAAGAAGAGTGAACAAAAATGAAAAACGTGTTTGTTCTCCTTGTGCACAAGAGGGTTTTCAGTTGACACAGCAGCTCTTTACAGATTATTTTAAGTTTAATTAAATTAAGATGCAGGACTGAATGTTGGTTCCTGCTCCTTTTAAACAGGATGAACAGATTAAATAATCTCACTTTCAGCAGGTTTTTCAGAGATTTGTTGGATTTTGATTCAGATTTATATCTTATGATTAAAAAAAGACAAAATACAAACAAATCTTTTCTCAATATCACAGTTTAGGTACTACTCATTCAGTCAGAGACGGCATTAAACGTCCTGCAGGCTCTTCTGCCACAGGAAAACATTAAAATCAGTAGAAAAGCAAAGTTTCTCCAGGATTTTATAGATGTGCAGTCGGCAGAGTCACCTGCTCTTTCCTGATCTTCCCTTCTGAGTGGGACGGTGACGATTTCGGCTTCAGTTCAGCCTCTTTCTAAACACAAAAACAGAAACTGTGATCAGTTTTATACAACGCTGTACAAGAGCCACTGTAGATCTTTTTTTTTTTTTACAAGTAAAAGTACATTTTTGCAAAGAAACTCAGGAATTTTCATACTAATTTCAGAAAACTTCAAGGAAAAACTCAGAAATTCTTCGAGGTTGAAAAGTTAATTTGTGAGAAATTTTTACATTAATTCCAGAAATTTTCATGAAAAATGTGTGAATTCTAAATTCATAAACTAAAAAAAATAATTTTAATTTCATATACATATATAAAAAACTGGGCTGCACAGTGGCGCAGTTGGTAGAGCTGTTGCCGTGCAGCAAGAAGGTTCTGGGTTCAATTCCCGCCCCGGTCTTTCTGCATGGAGTTTGCATGTTCTCCCTGTGCATGCGTGGGTTTTCTCCGGGTACTCCGGTTTCCTCCCACAGTCCAAAAAACATGACTGTTAGGTTAATTGGTCTGTCTAAATTGCCCCTAGGTGTGTGTTTGCTCATGGTTGTGTGTCTGTGTTGCCCTGCGACAGACTGGCGACCTGTCCAGGATGTACCCCGCCTCTCACCCGGAACGTTAGCTGGAGATAGGCACCAGCACCCCTCCCGACCCCACTGAGGGACAAGGGTGTTCAGAAAATGGATGGATATAAAAAAAACTTGGAAAATTTCTGAGCTCCAAAAATATATTTTTTACAATTTTTATGAATTTCACAAATTTTCGAATAAACCTTTCTAGTTTTTCTTTTTAAATATGTGAAATCTGAATTTCTGTGTTTTTTCATGAAAATTGACAACTTTGAGGTTGTTTTGTCTTGAAAACGTATGAAAATAAAAAAACTAATTTTTAAAGATTTTTTTTCTAAAATATTTGAAATTAATCTCAATTTCTGTTTTTCTCACAAATGACTTTTATGTCTTTATTTTTTCTTGAAAATTTCTGACAATCTCCATATTTTTAGTGGAAATTTAGTCCGTGGTCTCATTACAGACAGACTGATGTGTGGGTGTTTATACCAGGATCTGAGCTGCTGACTCCTGCTGCTGTTCAGATGCTTTCACCTTTCATACAGAAATAAATTATCCATAAAAATGACCCAGTTAAACAGGATTCATTTGGTGATTTAAACACCCACTCTCTACCTGCTTTCCACTGGGCTCCTGTTGATGCTGCTGCTCGCTCTTTTCTGCATGTCTCTTGAGGGAAATTGATGTTTTATAGTTAGAGAAACATAATGCATTGTTCTTTTACCAGTAAATAAATAGATACATTCTGGTCAGAAAGCCTGGGATTAGGTGTAATCACATTGAACAAAGAGTTATTTCCCTTTACTTTTCATTTATTATGATAAAACGCTGCCCACCTGTGGAGAGTTCTGCACCGGAGCCTCTGTGTTGCTTAAGTCTTCATCTTCAACTATTTCTGCAACTGTCTTTAGGGAAACAATGGGAATCGGATTAAAATTTTATCCAAACCTCTGGCTTATGTCTTTTTTACTGAGACGTATCAAAGCCATTGCAGATGGAAAAAAAGAATAAATTTACACCAAAATATCTTCTAGAAAAAAAAACGAGAAAATGTCTGAGTGGGAAGAGTAAAAAAATGCTAGAAAAAACTGAGAAATTGATCGATCTCAGAAATGTTCTGGAAATTTTCAGAAAATTTTAAACTTTTGGAACTCAGAAAATTTGCAAAAGTCAAATATTTTCTTGAGATTAACAAGCTCTTTTGATTATTCTCAAAATTTCTGGGGGTTTTTCTAGTAAATGTTTGGCTTTTCAAGTTCTGAAATGTCCTTGTTATTTTTGTTGTTGTTTTTAGAAAATTTCGGAGATAAATCTGAAAATTTCAAATTTTTTCAAACACATTTTTGAATTTTCAAGCTCAGAAATTTCCAAGTTTTTTCTAGAAATCCTATGATTAGATTAAGCTCAACATTTCTGAGTTTATTTCTAGTTTATTTTCAACTTTTCAAGCTTAGACATATCCTTGTTTTGTTTTTTTTAGAAAATTACTGAGATTAACCTCAAAATGTTTGATTTATTTTGGCAAAATTTGCACCTGTTATTTTTCATCAAACACCTTGCTGCCTTTTATTTCACTGTAGTTCAGACATATTCTGATGTAATGAAACATGGATGCCGACCTGATCAACAGGAAGCTCTGTAGCCGTATTCTCATCCTCCTGCACCTCCTCTGCACCTTGAGCCTCCTCTCTGTTTGTCCGTTCCTCTGCTTTGAGCACACCTGGCTTACCTGTAACAAATACATATATATATATAATAGAATTCCACAATAAAGGTTTCTGCTAGTTTTCAACTTGAGAACGGTTTATATTTCTACAAATTGTTTTTAGTGAATAATTCTGTATTGACCATAGTAAATGAAACACTGACCAACATTTTTTGATTAAATGTAAAGTTTCAATTGTTACCTTGTGTTTTATGACTTTGTATTTTTGTGTTTTTATAATGTAAAGCACTTTGAAATGCCTTGTTGCTGAAATGTGCTGCACAAATAATAATCTGCTGATGTACATTTTCATCAACATTTAGGAATTATTTACCTAAAGCAAGCTCCTATATCTTGCTGAATAGTTATTTGTAAGTTAGTTTTGTCTTATTTTAAGTGTAGTTAGATATTTGCAGTAGAAACTAGACCAAAAGTACTTTTGTGTTTTTGCAGTGTTGCATGTTAATTTTGTCTTTTACATTTGTTTCCTTTGACAGATAAAACCCAAATAAGAAACACAAATGTGTGATGTTTCAATGCGACAACGTGGTAAAATGTTCTGAGGGGTTTGGGTCAGATTTAGCGGCGTTCGTTACCAGGTCCGTCAGTGAGCAGCAGTCTGCTTTGCGTTCTGTTCTTGCGAACTTTAACGGGCCGGGCGAAGTATCCGGACGCCTCGTCCGCTCTCTCCCTCCTGCTCAGCTGCTGCGACGCCTGAAGAGCCGCAGCTTCATCTCCTGTCGACTTCACCCTCCGGCCATCGGACTGAAAGTCAGGCTTACAGCTCAATATACGTTCTGATAAAAACATACAGATTTACACCTGAAGTTTCTTTCTGAATTTTTTGTTAAACTAATATAAAAACTAGTCACAGCATCAGCCAATGAAACAGAGAGAGCTTCTCCTTATTTTATAACGTTATTTCTTGAATTAATACGAGTTACAGCAACATTTAATTTTCCTCTTGGATCAGCAGTGTCTGAGTTAAATTTGAGTTACCTCTGAGGAGTCGAGGAGAGCTGAGTCACTGTACCGGTCTTCAGGACCGCTTCCTGCTTTTCTGTTCTGAGAGAAAAATAATTATTTGACTGACAAATATTCAGTTTACCTGGACATCTCTTCAGAAACTTGATGTTATGCCATTCTGCTTTATGTTTTATAACTAATGCCTTTTTTATTTCTGTGTCACAGCGTATTAGGGGCTTTAAGTAGAAAAAGGTAGGAGTAAATTTCCACCAAAAGACTCAAATTTTGAGTTTAATCTCAGACATTTTCTAGAAAAAACATAGAAATTTCTGAGTTTGAGGAAAAAAATGTCAACTTTTCAAATTCAAAAATGTCCTTATTTTTTTCTAGAAAATTTCTGAGATTAATTTAATTAATTTTTTTTTTTACTTTTCAACCAAAAACTTTGTTTTGGTTTTTTTTTAAATTCTACAATTTTCTCTAAAAACATTTGTCTTTCCAAAATCTGACATTTTCATGTTCGTTCTAGAAAGTTTCTGGTTTTAATCTAAAAATTTTTTAGTTTTTTTTAGTTTTTTTAATCTACTGAAATCTACCAATACACCGTCATACTTTCACACACATCACTGTAGGCTGTACTCTTCTATTAAATGCTCACTCATAATAAAATAAGGCAACTAATTAAACGTCTGAGGTGATTTTTTAACCTGTGTTCTCCTCAGCAGTTTCCTCTTCTCAGGATAATGTCTAAAAACAACAAAAAGGAAGACTTAATCGTCATTACTGCTAAGTTTTCCAGTTTTCTGATGCTTTATGGTGGAATCATCTCCAGGCACATACAAATAAAAAATGTAAAATACCTCTCTATAGCTTTTGAAACCAGTAACTCCACATATGGAAGTTTCTTGAACCTTTCGGTTCCCACAGCAACGTAGCAGCAGCCGGTCTGCAGCTCCCCGGCCGAGGAAACAGAGACTCCATCCAGAGAGCACAGCCTGCAAAAAACGCCACCAAAACCCAGCATATTACGTAAAAAAAGGAACAAATTTCTTCAAAAAGAAAAGGAAATTTCTGAATATAAAAAGTCAAGAATTTGCTAAAAAAAATTAAAGAATTTAAGATTAATTTCAGAAACATAATAGAAAAAGAATCACAGAAAATTCTGACGATGAAAGGTTAAAAATTTGCTACAAAAAATTAATAAATTTTAAAGATTAATCTCAAATATTTTCTGGAAAAAAAAAAACAAGGAAATTTCTGAGTTTCAAAAGTTGAGAATTTGTGAGAAAAAACAGAAATTCTGAAATGAATCTCAGAAATATTCTTGGGAAAAAAATGGAAATTTCGGAGATCTGAAATTTTTATGTTGGAAATTTTTGAATTTCAAAAGTAAAAATTTTTAAGCTTTTCAAACTCAGAAATTCCCTTTTTCTAGAAAATTTCTGAGATTTTTTTTTTGCCAGAATCGTACTACTTCTTTTCTATGTACGCTGGCCCTAACCCGACATTGCATGTTTGCCTTCTGCCTGACCTTCGCACCGCTCCAGTCCGTAAGCTGACTTTCTCGGTGATCAGACTCAGGATTTGATCCAGGTCCTGCTGCAAACTCCGAGGAATGATGAACCGGAAAGGTGGACACAGAAGATCTCCATTACGGAATACACTGAGCAGGGACATTAAAAAGAGAGGAATGCATTTAGAAAAGTTACCAGTGATAAGATACTGAACTCAATTTACTTTAAGATAAGAGTCAAATTATGTATTATATCAGTGATTAAGTACAAAAAACTTCTTCTCTGCAGGTAAACTCCAAAATTTTGTTTCTTCACATCAATGGTTGACAAAGACTTTTATCGTTTCATCTTACTTTATTTTGCATTAATTAAATCATGTTTTAATAACTTTAAAATATGAATTATATTCAATCCATCATACAAAAATGAAGCATGGTGGTGGCAGTATCATGGTGTGGGGAATCAGAGTTTCAACATGAAATATTTCAAAGTTAAAAAATAAGTTATTGTGTGTTTGAAAAATGATTTCAGATGTTCTCCTTTAGGGTCAAATTTGTTCTAGAAAAATTTTAGTCTGTTATTCCAAGTAACTAACAAGTAACAAGATCTTGCTTGCATAATATAAGGCCAAAAACATGGATAAAAACATAAATACTTCATTATTGCATCTAGCATTTTCTGTTAAAAAGTACATTTGTAACTGAAAATGTTAAATGTAAAAACATGACAAAATTTGTTCATCTGCATCAGCTCTAGATGTACCTACTGGAGTAAAATGTGGAGATACAAAGTTTTAACTCAGAAAAGCTGAATGCAAATGGACACCACACTTTTCAGATTTTATTTGAAAAAAAAAACAACAACTTTGTACTGTTTTCTTTACCATTAAATATTCATGAACTACATGGAGCCTTTCACATAAAATAAACTATTTTGCATTTTGTGATCATCAGATAAGAAAACAGGAAAAAAGTTAAAAGAGTGTAAAAGATTTATCAAACATACTGTATAATGCAAGGAACAGGAATAAACTTCCTCCATTTGGCTGAAACGTTGGGCCTCTGGATGACTTTTACCTGGAGGCGATATTTAGAAAATCAAATGCAGAACATCACAGTCTGGCAGTCTGATCAATTTAAACACCACTCATCGCATTTACGCCTCCTCCACTCTCCAGATCCATATCCATCCCAGCAAACTCACTTTCCCCAAACGCGTAATGACTATTTAGATATTCTGCTCGTGTAAACTCAAGAGCAGCAGCCATGGAAACTACGCTCGCTCTAAGAGTCCTTAGATGGCATATTTACTTACCGTGTCTGATTTGAGCTATCCTCTCAATGATCTTTCACATAACAGCAATCAGACGCAAATATGTGGCTGATATCAGAACATAGAAGCTGTTCTGTATTTCTGTGAGGTTGCACTCGTTTTATTAATTTACGCCCAGTCTGAGCATCAAACCAAGCCTGCCTGGACTCGTACATGGCCCTGATAGGATTGTGTGAAAAGCGGATTAAATGGACACACACACACGTTTATTACACTTCTCCACGGTAACCACAACACTGGCATGTAAGACTTTAAAACCCAATGACTCTGGTTAAAAATCCAAATGAAAGAGTCACACATTTATTCCTGAATGTTTTATGGTTTTCACAAAACACCAACAGATTACGACCAAGAGCAAAGAAGCTGATCAGAATACAAGCAAGCAACAAAACACAAGAGTTTCTCTTCTTACTCTTTAGTTTAGTTTGCAAAAATCTGCAGAAAAAATTATTTAGTTGTAACTCAGAACTTTTTTTCTGATAAAAACTGGTTTAATCTGCAAGGCTAATCTATTATCCACCTGTAGTTAATGACTCTATAGTAATTCAAGGGGAAAATGAGAGACGCAGTAATGATGAGCCCACTTTTCAAGCAATTTACATGACAACCGCTGACATCAGTAGTACTGCAAGCACAAAAGGCTGATCCATTTACAACTGATAGGCAAATAAGAGCTTATCTCAGTAATTGAACACATTAAAATTACTTTCATATTTGATTTATCTATTTTTTAGATGCAATAAGCAACATAAGTGCTGAAAAAATTAACATTTTGTCCAATCAACATATTTCTAATAGGGTTTTTGTACGACATTTTGCAGCAGAGGTTAATAACAACTCAAGCAGTTGATGTAAACAAAGAAATTGAGACAAATATGTCTGCAGATTAAATTATGTGCTAATGGCTCGCTGCACAAGACTCCACTGATGAAGAAAAAGCTCAAGTTTGGTTGAAGTTTGCTGCAAAACATACTGGGAGAATATATTTTGTTTGGATGTCATCGTACACACTGGGTTTGTGGTAGGAATGCCATGAAAACACTACTAACTTTTTGTTTTCAGCTTATGGTAAAAACAATGGTAGGACTCGTGTAAGAAAAGGAGAAATGTGCCATGACATTGTTGACAAAACAGACAATGATCCCAAGCTAACAGCCAAGAAAACTCTTGGTTAGTTTCACAATAAAAAGAAAATGAAGAAGCTGGAATAACCCAGTTAATCCCTGATTTCAATCCAATTGAAAATATATGAGAAGAACTGAAGATCTCAATAACCTTTGTGATTTAAAAACAATAACATACTTTCAAAAGTGTCTTCAATAATTCCCCTATATCCCATTCTGATTTAGCTCTCTTAAGGGGGACCTATTATGCTTCCTTGAATAGGTTAGGATAGATCTATGGTCTACACAAAACATGTTCATTACACTTTTTGCACAAAATTATTCTTAGATAATGAGATTTTAGTCTACTCAGTTCATAACAAACCTCTTGGCCTCTTGTCACTTTAAATGCAAATAATCTGCTTTTGGCCTCGTCCCCCCAACCCAACGTTTACACTCGCACGTGACAATGGCTGCAAACAGATGCACAATTATACAACCATGCATCTTTGAAAAGCAAAAGTGGAGCCTCGTGCACAATCAACAAGAATGCAGCAAGTCAACAATAAAAATACTTGTCTTTACCAGCAGCCATTGAAAACCAGCTGACCAAGCGTGCTGGAGCTCAGCTTGGGTTGCTGGGTAACGGGCAGAGTTCTGCTGGGGTTACTAGGTAACGGGGTCTGCTGATTTGTGACGTTACGTTATGGAGGTTGTAACGTCCAGAAAGTTACAACCTCTGGATCTGTTTTGGTTTTCTGAAACTAAAACAGATTAACCTATTGCCAAACAATGGTTGTGTGGAGTTTTTAAAGTGCTTTGCTTCATGTCAACAGGATGGAAAAGGTTAATGTGTTCAACATTTTACTTGCCTTGTGCTGCAGTCCCCTTAGTTAGTGTGTTGTTAATGAGTGATGGACAGTGCAGGAGGCCACATTAGAAGTGAGAAGCCTACCTGTGCTTCATTACGAGCTCCAGGCTGCTTTTTTAACCCTGCATGCAGATAGCTGTAACAAAACAGAAGATGGTGATGTTTTCTGGGAGATTAAGAATCAGAAAGTTCTCTGATAGAAATGTTTTTTGTACTCACTCCAGTTTCTTGAACCTCTCGAAGCCGGCAGCGACGTACTGCGCTCCCGTCTGGAGGTCGTGGAGGTCTGAGACCCTGTGGCCCTGCCGGGGGGTGTACAGGGTCCGGACAGCCAGCGGGGCGCCGATGCTCTGGGTCACCTCGTTCAGAAAGGCCTCCATGGTGGCCACCTGACGCTGGTTGACCACAAACCTGCGTCCGCCGAAGAAAGGATCTCCATTCCTGAACACCACCACGTTTTTGACCGGCGCAGCAGAGCTGGCAGCCATCTCTGAGGGACATCCATTTATTAAAGGGAAATACTAATAAACTCTCACCACACATCTATTCTAAATCCCAAAACAGCACATTGAACTCTCTCAAAACATTGTTCAGCAGCTACACATTTTTACACAGATTACCTCTGATTTAACTGCAGCAAACACTGTTTAGTGACAAACCTACAGGAGGACGAGGTTCAGCACAGCCGAATGTGGAAATCGATCCCTTCTGCTGCTGTGGTCCGTCTAGACTCCGCCTCCCCACGTTCTGCTCCGATCTCTGCCCCCCTCTCTCGCGGACACTACAACTACTTTGACGGCGGTGAGTATTTCCTGGTTGCCATGGCAGCAGGGCCAGCCAGGGCTGGCTCTGTGGGCCAAACCATCGACAGAAACCACAACAAAAGCAAGTGACAGGAGGGGAGAGTGGGTGGGTCTCTGCGCTGTGGGCTGAATCAATAAGATAACCTCCACACCTGTTCATCTGTTCTCCAAAAACTATTAGATAAGTTTGGGACACAGAGAACATTCAAATACAAAACTATCAGCAGGTTTTTAGACCTACAGCTCCAATAGGATGTTTAAAAATACATTCATAATGGGTATAAACTTCGTTAATCAGGAGTTTTAATTAGGGCTGAAACTAACGACTATTTTAGTAATTGATCATTCTGATGATGAATCGATTAATCGTATAAAATATTTGAATATTTTGCACATTTTTCATTCGACCACCTAATCGGTTTTTATGCGACAATAAAAATACATGCAAATAATGCAAAACCTTATTAAAATAAGAAAATAAACATTTTATGACTAAAACTCATCAACACAGCATTCCTTTAGTGCACGCTTGAAGCAAAACATATTTCTAACATCAACATGTGAAAAGTTACATTAACACAGCGCAGGGTTTATATGATAATTATTTTTGTTGTTAGCTGATTAATATTGGATAGCAAAACATGCTAACTAGGATTTACTCTGTTACAGAATTTGAACAAAATGAAGCTAAAACTGACAATGAGTTTTGGGTAGAACATATTTACAGACATTTATTTTTATCTTAATCACAAAATGTGTATATTTTGTACAGGTTTGGCTTACTTATTGCTCTCAGTATGTAGTTTATTGTGTCAGCAAATGCATATATTTGAGTCTCTATACTCCAATTAACAATTAATTGATTATTAAATTAGTTGACGATTAATCACGATTAATTGTTTCAGGCCTTGTTTTAAAGATATTTACAAACCATTATGGTGGAATAATTACACAACATACCTGCTAAATGATAATTTTATCAGAATTTTTCACACTGGATCAGGTTTAACCAAAGATTAGCTTTTGAATTAAGCTGAATGAGCTACTTTCCTGACTAAATGGTGGAAAATTATAAAACAGTCCATCAGATAAAGCAGAGATATCTTTATAGAAAAATATAATTTATTTCCTTTTACATGCATGTTTTAAGTGCACTACATTATATATTACATCATAAATAATAAATACAAATAATTTTCAACAAAGATGATATTAGGGTGAGTCAGGAGCCAAAAGTTCGACGTTGTAAAGTCTGTCCTTCAGTGATAGGTACTGTAAAGAAACATAAGAAAAACACATTAAAAACAGTGATTGTTGTGCAGCTACAGGCTAAAATTAGATGGTAGGATGAGCTCTTCCTACCATCACAAAGATGCAAAATATTAACACTGCTGAAGCTTTTCTGAAATCTGGAAATGCTTCTGCAAAGCTTTCTTGAAACTTAGTTGGTACTTTCCCTGAACTTCCTGTGTTTTCCTTAAGTAATAAATACATTAAAGCATCTAACTCAAAATAAAAAAAACCAAAGGTTTATTTTTCAGACTTTGCTTCAAATGAGACAATTTTTTGAAGTCTTTCAAAAATTGTCCTGTTGAGTAGATTTCCTGAGACGTTGCTCTTTCCTTTTGTTTATTTTCCACATGTTAAGCTTTTTTTTATCATCACTTTTTCCCACATTTAAGCACAAAAGTTCGTAATAAAGGTTTCCTGATATGTATCAGCTTTATCACTTTAGTTTAGAAACCTTTTCATGCCAACATTAAGTCATAGCCAGGTGTTGCAATTTCAAACAATATCCAAAGAAAAATTTAGAAAAACCTTCAGAAAATGACAGCATAGAGGGATTTTTGGCTCCTACCTTCTTCCTGCTGTCGATAGCTTGTTGGAGCCAGACCAGCTCCATGGTCAAAGTGTTTCTATGGAGACGCAGCGCCTGTGAAGTTCGGGGCACCTCCTGCGCCAGGCAGTACTGCTGGAAACCTGAATGAAGGATTACAAACTCAACACTACAAATACAGATTCAGTTTTATGTCAACTCAAATCTGCACTGTAAAACATTTGAAGGTGGTTTAACTTGAAAATGAAAGTCCACCTGCTGCCTTGAAAATGCAATTTAAGTCAACAAGAAAATTGTTTTGGTTTTAATTAAAGTTCGTTAAGTTGACTTAACAAGAGACAAGTTGTTTAAACATTGTTTTTTCAGTTCGTTAATATTGAATTGTTAGTTTTAATTTAAAGTTGCAATTTAAGCCAAATAATTATTTCACAATATGCAAGAAACAACTTCCTTCACCCAGCTAAAGAGCCACATTTCTCTGTTATATAACGACTTATTTTACTTTAGAATAATTTAAATTCTTGCATGAACAAAATTTCTGATCTGATAATGAATTTTATTAAACGTCACAATGAATTCAGATAGAAAACATTTTGTGAAAACAGGACATTAAAATAAACATTTACATTAATAACAAACTAGAGTCAGATCAATGTAACGCACTTCCACCTCAGTGGAAACATGCCACTAAGCATTCTGGGAAATAGTTCCCACATCTGTCTTTTTCTTCTTTCATTTTTTAAGTGCTAACCTAAAAACTCTAGTTTATTAAACTGTTGGGTGTTTGACTAAATTAATAAAAAGTTAACACTATTTACTACTGTAAGTTTATCTTTTACAAACTCAGACATTTTGGTTCAAAATCTAAAACACGCTGAATTTATTTGGTTTAAAGGATAGAACATAGTAGACACAACTAAGTATGTCTCAAATGCTTTACAGTGTGGAGGCAGGTCCTGTCCTCCTATTTTTAAAGATCAAAGCCTGAAACTTTAAATTGAGAAACAGCTGAAATAAAACTTGTAAAACAATGTTTCACCTTTCTGAGGGTAAGCATTATGCTCCAGCTCTGGACTGCTCCAGACGATGGAGGACCTTCTTGTGCTCTCCATCATCCCTCCATCACATCTCGGAGGAATGCTGGACCAATCCTCCCTTTCAGCTTCTTTCCTGTCCAGGTAGACACAGCGCTCCTGTCCCTCCTCTTCTAGGGAATCTGGACTCTGGGAAGTAGTGACGTCTAGTTCTGGGTCTGGTGGCTTCAGTAAACGTCTAGCAGGTTGAAGACATGCTCCATCCTGTCAGTGCAAGGACAAAAGTCTTGAAAACATTGGATTTTTGACTGAATCTGCTAACATTTTCCATATCTCTTTGAATTTAATTCAAGTGATGCTTTGATATTTGATGCTGGATGGATGCAGGTAACTCAAACAAGGACCATAACATTTTTATTATTTAAATTGATGCATTAATTTATTCTATTTTGCAGGACAGTAAATTATCCCAGAAATCACTGCTTTAATTGATAGTATTGTCGTTTTGAAACAATTTTCAGCTAATTTAAACATAATTGCAAAAATAATTCAAGCTTGCCATCGCAAAGACTAATGAACTTTAATTTTGTACGCTGGAACCGGAAGACATTTTAAATATCCCAAATAAAACACAACGACCAAAAACAATAAACAAAAAGGCATTAAAAGACCAGAAACCATAAATAAAATTGATTATGAAGTCTCTGTAAACAAAACTGCCCTTTAAAACATATTAATTGTTTATCATTAATCATTTTAATTTAGCATACAATTAATTGATTTATTTGGCATTATGTTTTTCTTCTTCCTGAATACTGAAGGCAACTTTATTTGGTTAGCACTAGTCATACATGCAACAACTGATGTATTTTACATAAAGGAACAGAGAAATAAAATTATATTAAGACAATATAAACATATAAAAAACGCTAAATATAAGGAAAAGCAACAAAAATACAGGACAAAAATAAGGTGATAAAATAAAATTGTATGTTTGTGAAAGCGACAGAAAAAGTCCTCAATATAAAGAAGCCAAAATCTTTAGATAAAATTTTTTTATACATAACATTTCAACCTGTAGAGCAAATGTGTCAAACGTAAGGCCTGCGGGCCAAATCTGGCACGCCATAACTATTTATGTGGCCCTCAATATCACATAAATAAAACTTGAACATAACACGTGTGTGCTTAAATTCATTTTATCATAGTGTTAGAACATTATTAACTATCTGCACCAGGTAGCATATGATTATTGATTTGAAATAGACTGCAGGCATATTAATTCACCTTTGTTCATATAAAAAAATGATAATGAAGCTGCTTATTGAAGTCATATCCAGTTTTTCAGTGTAGTATCTTGAATTAAATACAAAGTGACAGCCTAGGACAGGAAGTTACTTACTGTGTCTGTAAAGTGTGGGATGGATAAGGTCGTATCAGTCCACCTTAAATGGGTCAGATCTCCTTCTACCTCCCTTACAATCTCTTCAAAGTCCTCACGCGCGCGCCGCACTTCCGTTCTCGTGAGGTATCCGCGCGCACGCGCCTGCAGAGACGACACAGTTAGCATCGGAGTAAGTTCTACAGCTGTGCTAACAGCTAGTAGCATCTACAGGGCCCGAACAATAACAGCAATAACAACAGTCAGTCGTTAGGTAAAGAATATAACCAACATTTCCGCTTTACTGGAATGTATTTGTCACCTGGAAATGTGTAATTATTTTGTCCAATTTGCTTCTGTCCATTGTTATGGTAAAATGACAGCAGTTAACCGGAGAGCGGGAGTTAACGCAAACTTTTTTACCCATTTCCGGGAACTAGCTTACAAACTAAAAGCATTTCAATAAAAAATATAAAGTCCGTAGGCTTTTCTCAATCGCTTATCCTAAAATTATTACGATATATACATTTTGTTCATTATGTTAAAACAACGGAGGTACACCCACAAATTTAAAGCTGTAGCTATCGTCGGGGGTTTTTTATTTTGGAAAGCATGCCGGCGGAAGTGACTTTATGTTTGTGTTCGGGTTGAGATGTAGCAGCTAGTCACATGGCACTTTTCTTAAAGTTTTGTGCCACGGCTGATAAAAATGAGTGGTGGTTCAAATCAGAGAACTTTGTTCCAGACTTGGGGGGCTTCTGTGTCCCAGAACAAAGCGGTCCAATCGGGGAAAGATGCCCGAAAAGCTACCGGGGCGATCCGGACATCCTCCATCAGAGCTCAGGTAGCTCCAACAAACCCTCCTCCTCATCAGCAAAAATCTCCATGGACAGTAATTGGTCAGAATAGCACACATACAGCAGAGAGACAGGAATACGTCATCCCTGAAGATGAAGATGACGATGACTTAATGGTGGTGGCTGTCTATGAAGCTGAAAAGAGCCTCCAGCTGGAGAACAGCGACGGTTTACAAAATAACCACGCAAAAGGACAAAGTGTTGCTCCCTTTAGTAGCCCATCCTGTAAGAAGATATATCCACATCTTCCAGGTTTTGACAGCTCCTCAGCTGACGTGTGGATCTACCCCACCAACTATCCTATTAGAGACTATCAGCTGAAGATATCGGAGGCTTCCCTGTTCCAGAACACACTGGTGTGTCTCCCTACTGGTTTAGGAAAAACCTTCATAGCCTCTGTGGTTATGTACAACTTCTACCGCTGGTATCCAGCAGGAAAGATTGTGTTCATGGCTCCCACCAAACCTCTGGTGGCCCAGCAGATCGAGGCCTGTTATAAAGTGATGGGAATCCCTCAGGACCACATGGCTGAGCTGACAGGTAAACACACCAGGGATGCACCAATCTGCATTTCTCACTTCCGATACCAATGCAGATATCTGAGGTTTAGTATTGGCCAATACTAAAAAAACGGTGCTGATTTGACTTAAAACATTTCTTTTCTTTTAAACACACACATAGTTGGTTTATAACACACCTGATTATGGCTATTAATAATCAGCCAGCTTAATCAATCATTTAAATAATTATTAACTGGAATATGCAGACTCACTGAAACATTTTTCACAGTAATTAAACTAAAACTATAAAATATATATACATTTTGCATTTAATATAGGCCTATACAGTACACTTTTTTCACTTTGAATACAGATATCTGAGGTTTAGTATTGGCTGATACCGATCTGATACAGAAAAAAAGCTGAATTGACTTAAAATGTTTATTTTTTTGAACACAGACATAAATGTACTGAATTACAAACATATTTGATAAAGATGCACCAGTACAACACACTTAAATACACCAAAAGCTTCACAAGCTTGATCCAACATGTAATAAAAACATAAATTTAATGTCTTCAATAAGTGCAATTATGAGTAAACAGCCAATGTAAAATAAATAAACTGACTGATCAAAACAATAACTTAAGAAATAAACTGCATTAAATGTTCTGTCAAATTGTTCATAAAGTCCAATTAGAACTTCTATATATAACGTAAAATAAATAATAAAGCATGAAGTCACTCAGAGCACAAAGGATAGAATTAGACTGAATAGATCTGCCCGTTAGGACTGGACACATTGTCACGATACCCGATCTAGAATTTTTTTCAATACCGGGACTGATATAGTAGGTCTGGGCATTTATTGTATTACTTATCATGATAAATTTCTAATTATGATAAGAATTTTGATTTATCGTTGCAACGATAAATTCTGATTAGTGATTTTTAAAACCCCCAAAACTGTCCAGATTATTTCTAGCCGTCTGGACAGCTAGAAATAACAGTCAATAAATATCAATACATTTAAAATTATGATTAAATACAGATACTGTTTGCAGTTTAGCGATACGAATCACATTTTTTTATGTGACGGGAGTCCTAAAGAATACATATTACAAATGGGTATGTTTTTACCTAAAAGAGGAGTATTGAATAATTTTCATTGCTACATTTATAGTTAGCACTTTAGGATCCAAAAATACAGTGATAAAACTTTAAATCCATATCGTCCACCCTTATCAAACAGATATTAATATCAGTGCATTCCCAGATGATGCTCATCATATTTGTTTTAGCCACTGCTAACATGGTTGATATTTGTGGCTTTTGCAGGCAGCACGGCAGCGAAGCAGAGGCAGGAGGTGTGGAAGTCCAAACGCGTCTTCTTCCTCACCCCTCAGGTGATGGTGAACGATCTTTCTAGAGAAACCTGTCCTGCAAAGGAGATCAAGTGTGTGGTGATCGATGAAGCTCACAAGGCATTGGGTAACCATGCCTACTGTCAGGTAACCAGCTTTCAGGTCTTTACTTCCATCAGGGGTAAATGCTGAAGCTAATGATTATTATAGCAGTCAAGATGTTCAAGTAATTTAATAACTACTAAATGTATTTTGTTTGCAATAACAATCTTTACATTGATTACAGTAATCATCTGTTCTTCAGACAGATCATAAAGAAAGCAGCAGTGCACTGATTGCAAATTTTCTGGCCGATCACCGATTTTTAAAAATCCTGACTTGCTGATTTTTTTTGTGTGTGCGTGTGTGCAAAATATAGCAAAAAGTTGGAATGACTGTTGTAAACTGTTCAAATGGAGAGTTGACCTGGTTGGCCCTCTCTCATGGCAGAGCAAAAGGAGACAATGGCTGATTACTGTGTAGGGCACACATTGGCTCAAGCCCATGTTTCCGTGCCCTCCTAAGTCTGGCCCAGTGTCACACGTACGACAATACTGTGACCAAAGTCTTCAATATAGTGATGTGACATTCATGAACGAGCCGATTCTTCTGAGTGGCTCTTTACGATGAACGATAGTTCACTGAGAACCGGCTCTTTGCTTTTGTAATGCTCTGCGCACACTGCAGTAGCTATTATTATTCTATTTTATTAACAATATGTATGTATTTAATAATCAAATAAAATACATACATATTTTATTTGTATGTATATTTGTATGTGGTGTGTCCCTGTCCTGAACTTTTGTAGAAGCAGTTAGTTCTACATATATGTACAGTCTTGTGTTTGCATTACTGCTAATATGTTTTTGTTTATGACATTATCATCATTCCTCAGTCAATATATTGACACTTTTCAGTTCAGATCTGTCTGCATGGACTTCATTTTCACATTTTTGTCATTTATGTTTCCTCCCTATCTATCTACCTGTACCATGTTCGCTATAGTTCAACTTGGTGGGGTTAATGGGACTGAAAATAAACACTTTATTTTCTGGACCTTTTTTCTCTCACTCAGGTGATCAGACAGCTGAGCAGTCAGACGTTGCAGTTTCGCGTCTTGGCCCTCAGTGCCACTCCAGGAGGAGACACAAAGGTGACATCACCTCGTCTGTTTTTCTGTAACTAATGTGACTTGAATTTAAATCGCCACGGTAACCAATCTCTGACCCCTCGTCACTTTGTGTCCTTTTTCCAGTCGGTTCAGTCCGTGATTTCCAATTTGCTGATTTCACACATCGAGCTGCGGTCAGAGGAGAGCCCAGACATCCAGGCTCATTCCCACCAGCGGAGTGTGGAGAAAGTGGTGGTTCCTCTGGGGGAGAAACTTTCATACCACCAGACTCGATACCTCCAGGTAGGAACACGCAGAACAGTTGATATAGCTACACTTCATCCTGAAGGACTCACCTAATTGATTCTAATTCAATGGATAAATATTAGAATATCACCCATTTCATTCAGTAATCTGATTCAAAATAAAACTCATGCATAGATTCATTACTGATAATTTTGGGAGATTGGTGATTGGCCGATAATTACATGTGAAGTCGATCTTATCCACCGATCTTGTCAACCTCGGCAAAGGTCTAAAAAAAAAAAAAAATCTGCTGTGAGAGAGGGCTGACTGACAGATCGGCCCACCAGGTCACATCTGCATGTTCGCAGTTAACAATAGTCATCCCCTATTACCAACTCAGCGACTTTCTTGTTACATTTAGCGACATTTTGTACAAAAATCGGCCGAAATCAGAATCGGCAGGTCAGGCTTTTTGAAGATCGTCCAGGATCGGTCGGTCACAGTGTTCATCTTGATGATTATGCCCTACATTTAATAAAAACCCTAAATTAATTTTCCCATAAAATTATATTAAATAAGAACAAAAAAAAAGATTTTTCATGCAGAAATATGGACTTCCTGAAGTTTATCCACTTGTTCAGGCTGCCTGTTGCATGAATTACTGCATCAAGAAAATGAGAGACTCTGCTGTCTCTCATTTTTCTCTTGACACTGCTTACTAGATCCAAAAACCAATAAACAACCGAATAAGGCAAAAAAAAAAAAAATTACACTCCTTTTCATTTTACAGAGGAGTGGAAAAGAAATATTTTCTGTCTGAATTCTAAGAAAGTCTTCAGTTTCCTCCATCAAGTGGTGCTTTTTTTCTCCTCGGTCTTTCAGATGTGAAACAAACATGTTATGGAAAAAATGATCTCTTTAGAATCAGACTCTTTAGAATGGTCTCTTTAGAATCAGACTTTCTTTTTTTCTGCACACCTGTGCAGTTATGCATATGATTTCTTTTTCATTCTACATTTGGCATTAAAAGTTTCACCTGCAGGAATTTATCTGCAGAAATTTACCTGCAAATATGGTGACTTTTTGGTGACCAAATTAATCAAGACCAAGTGGAGTTGAGCGACTTTTCACCATTCAAATTACGCTTTTTGGTGACGTGACATCATCATTTAGCTGCTCTAACTGTTTCACTTGTGATCAATTGAGCGTAATTTCATTGACTAAAACCTGCTTGACTTGATCTTATGCTGACTGGATCAATGCATTTGCATCCAAATTTTTGTAGGCAAATTTCCTGCAGTAGAGATTTTTGCAGGTAAAATTTTACAAATTAATTTTTCCTTCTGACCTTTTTTGCTGGTGAAATATTTGATAGCAAATTTAAAGTAAAAAAAAAAAAAAAAACATAAAAAATGTGATCTTAGAAAGGTCAGATTCCCATGAGAATATATTTATTTTATAGGTAGTTTGTGTGGTTGTCTGTGAAGACTGCAGGCTAAATAACTTGAGGTTTGATTTGTGATGCTGTGTAATGCACTGTAGATCCGTTTTAGGTGTTTTGCTGCCACCTTCTGGTTATTTCTATTATTTTTTTGTCTTGAATTTGTGGTAAAACCTCGGCATCACATGGCTCTCTCCAGGCTGTGTGGTTCTTTCTGGGTCAGCTAAGATCAAAAGGATTGATTTTTCTTGAAAGCGTCCTCCTGTTTGACTCTGTGGTCAAGCTTTAGTGCTGCCAGACTGCGTTTCGGGTTATTAAAGAAGCCGACCTGCTGCTGCTCCTTTCGTCTCGCCTCAGTGTCTGCGTGTGTTTTTGTAAATGTGCAGCGAGACGGGGTTTTCTGAAACATGGCGTCTGCAATTTAAAGCTTAGACATAACTGAACTTTAAGTTATTTAATTTTTCTAGTTTGTTGTCTTTAATTACAATCAGCCGCTGGTCGACCAGCTTCCGTCCTCTGCAGTTTGGCGTCCAGTGAGCATTACTGCAGCCAAGCAAACAGAATTAAACAACTGCTGAGAAAATCAGAAAAATGAGCCAGTCATGCAGGCAGGTGCTTGTTTTGAATTTTTCCAGCGACAGTTATCGGCTGATTTTAATCCCCAGTGTTCATCTTGACTGCTTCTCTTCTTTCCAAGTTGTTTTTGAGACAGAGGGAGTTTTTTGTGAGTGAACATGTAGTAGCTCAGAAGTAATGTTTTATTTATTTTAAGGTTGAGAGCAATGTTTTAAAACGCTGTAAACATTTTAACGGCCTCTCTTTCACTATAGTTTTGTTTATCCACAAACTTTCCTGCTTAAGGTTTGTCAAATCTTTTGTAAGATGTTTCTATGGGATGTTGAAGGTCAGCAATAAGCATTAAATGGAGTTTTTATGGAGAAATACTTTATTATGCAAAGCATCACCATGTTCTAAATGGATCAAGATCTGGGGTTTCCTGGACATAAACCAAAAGTTTTAATGGTTTCATCTCTTTGCCTCCATGGTTTGATGCCCAGTTGTAGTGGAATAACATAATTTATAACCAGTTTGATCCTTGATTATTGGAGAATATTTTGATCCTACTCCTCATGTATCACAGTGCTTTAGGTAAAATTATCCCTTGGTAAGCCTCAGCGACTGCTTATTACTTGTGTATCATTCACATTTCCTTTTGTTTGAGTCTGAAGGGTTGCAAAGTAGAAAAAAAATTGCCTCAGTCTTTTCTTGGAGATGTT
Organism: Poecilia latipinna; assembly: GCF_001443285.1. NCBI lineage: Eukaryota > Metazoa > Chordata > Actinopteri > Cyprinodontiformes > Poeciliidae > Poecilia > Poecilia latipinna. Next base: position 82,539 of record NW_015114070.1, on the reverse strand, counting down.
GAGAGCTTTTTTGCCAACCATCTTGATATTTGATGTTACATTTTGAAGCAGGGTTTGATTGTTTTCTGTATTTGCTCTAATAAAAACAAAGCAGCTTGTTGGTTTGATAGAAATCTCACACACACCCATTTTGTCTTTCCTGTGTTAATCAGCGTTATATGCAGTTTGTGCATGCGGTTCGTAGTTAAACTCCTTATTTAAATTCATAAACTGTTTATGTTTAACACTACGACTAAATCCTGGAGTAAAGCTGCGTCGTACAGAGGTACTGGTCAGGTGCTAAGATTGCACATGTCAAAAGACGGGACACCAGCACATTTTATTGAACAAACAGAACACAGTAGCACTCATTTGTTGCATTTGAACTTTCACAGTACATATTATCACCCCGTTGCAAAACACTAAAGAAAAAAGAAGCATGAAAACAGAGCAATAACTAAACCCTCAAAGGGGGGAAAAATCTGCATATTCAATGGCTTTTATGCACATTAATGCTACTGTCATTTGATTTAAATGAATTCTTTGGATGTAGTTGCTCTACAGTCTCAACTTCACACTAACACAAAATGTCATTTTTGTACAACTTTTGATGCATTTTATTAGAACTGTACATTGTATTAAATTGCAGGACAGACTACAACAGGCGCTTAAACTCTGCTGGCCAATAATGTGTTTTGCCAGTTGGATGAACATTATGTCTTTAATGCCTCCATTTAATACACAGCAGCTTTCAGAGTTGAAGCTCAGGGTGAGTTGTGATTAAAGAGGGTAGCGTCACTGAAATATTCCACAATAATACCTCACTGTCATGGTTTTCTAATATCGTACAGCCCTACGTGTCATTAAACGAGCAAACTTAGTCCTTAATCTTTCTTTTTCAGAAATTAAAACAGTTTTCAGCAGAATTTCAACAGCTGCGTTTCCACTAATGTTGAAAAAACACAATTTTGCAATTGCAGTGATTCTATTAAATAAGAAATGGAAATAAAATCTTTTCGCACCATCATCCACTAGCTTCTTCCTGTCATCTTCCTCTTCATAGTCTGCGCCAGTAGCGACATCCGGTTATAACTTGTGTGATGCAAAAAAATATATTTCCATTGCAGTTTTGTGAAATAAACCAATTTCGATTTGGCCAAAATACCACATCATTCTAGCACCAAAAATTTTTTTCCCAAAACTGGTATGTTTCCAATATGCAAATCAGCATAGATTTTCTAGGGGAAACCCTGCATGTGGTTAATGGAAACGCAGCTATAAACAGCTCCATTCTGGAGAAAAACCATCACACAGTGATCATTTATCAGGTCTACATCCAGTTTGATTTCGACACCCTGCAGAAACAAACGCTTTCTTTAATGGAGACAGAACATCAGAAACATCGTCAGCTTAAAAACATTAAAATCAGCTTTTCTAATTACAGCAAATATACTCAGGATTTTTGTGGCTTAATCATCTATTTAGCAGCAGCAGTGTTTGCGATGCACTAGCGAACTCTAACACCGACACAGAGTGGCCAGCAGAAATAGACAACAGGTACTTAGAAATACTTGAGTTTGTGTGTAAACAAGTCTTGGAGCCGGAGGAATGCCTTAATCTTGGATCACTAGCTGAAACACACTGTACAGAATCCGGTGCTGGTTTTGATTGTCATTTAGCAGATCTGTTGGCATTTGGTTTGTTGAAGTGTGATGCCCTGGAGCTCTACATTCATTTACAAACACTTCACCTTCTTTCTGTGCTTAGCTTAAATACAGCTTAGGCCACTGGCTTCGGTCCGGATAAAGTCTCCTGGATCTGATCTGATCAGGGCCTTGAGCTTGCTTCACACTCCCCAGCCTACAGAAACCAACTTGTTGCTTTTAAGTCATCTAGGAAATATTGCACTCACTGCTGAGGGAAAGTATGCAGTGTGTTTAGCATCCCGTTCACCTGTAAGATGTGTTTTATTTTATTCCAGAGGAACAGCGCTGTCCTCAACATGAATGAACGTTATTATGGCTACGCAACAAACTGTGCGACCACTGGGAGCTGCTTCCCGTAGATTGACTGACCTAACCTCAGTGGATCACAAAGCGCTAACAGATGAAACTATCACACTTTACCAAAGGGGGCGCTGTGAGGAAAGGTTTATTATATCCAGCTAGAAGGAGAACAAACTGCTTCGTTTAGCATTGGTTCGTGTTAATGGGTGTATGGCAGTGGTTAAAATCAGGTGAAATAAAGATCGATCTAAAACGAAGGAAAGGGAATGATTTTTTCTCTCTTTTGTAGTTTTAAACTCAAAACCTATCGGTTTTGTAGTATGCTAGGCTGGTGGTTGTTTCAGGGGAAGGATGGTGACTTGAAACGGTCTGGAACCTGAGACTGTAGCTGAGCTAGTTGGGGCAGTGTCAAGAGTTCATGAGGCTTGAGGGTCATAGGTAGGATGGTTCTGTCTGGTCAGCGTCGCTCCAGGAACCAGATTTCATTCTCACGGTTGCTGTGAGCCGGGTTGGTGTAGCCGGCCACGATGAACGAGTTGTTGACGCACACGCCAGGGGAGTCCAGCAGCTCCGCCATGGTGTTGATCTGGTTGATGATGGTCACTTCGTTGGTGGGACCAGTAAACCCCCTGGTGGAAGGATGAAGAAAACGTCTCAGGGTTTTATTTTTATTCTCAGGCTGTCTGGACATTTTTAAAAAGTCTTACATTCGTGTATTGGAAATTAAGGCCTTAAGAGGGTCTTAAATTTAATAAAATAACATAAGTTGACCTTAAATAATAATATTGTTTAAAATAAGATTAAGTGGTTAAATAAAAAAAACACAATATTTGATCTAATTTTTATCAGATTAATCGATTGTCAGAAGAATTCCTAGATTAATCGATCACTAAAAAAATTATTAGTTGCAGCCCTACAAAAGTTTGAGTCATGTGTCAACATCTTCACGGCATTCTGTGTTTACAGGTGGTTTAGACTACCGGTAACTAGCAAGAACTTATTTATTGCTAGTTACCAGTAGCTGCAAATTTAGAATATTACCTGCTAGTCTGGCTAGCAAGCTAAATTATATTCTAGCAACCAATATATTGGTAACTAGCTTAGTTAGCAGTAGCTACTGCAACAATAGCCATTCTAGTAATATCAAGATAGCAAGCTATTCTAGCTTCTAGTCAGCTTACCAGCTAGCAAGAATATATTAGCTAGCAAGAACATAGAAAACCCAAATTATTACCATGGAGCGACAGACAAAAATTACCGCCACTCGGGGAGAAACCCAACGCACAGCATGGTATGGTGACGAAAGTTTAACATTTTTCAGTTTTCTTGTGTCGCGTTGATAGCACAGCTACGTGTACGAGCTAACAATTTCACATGCATAATGTCATTGGTTGGTTAGCTGGAGGAGGGCAAGCAATTGTTGCAAACCTTAAGCACAAATTTATTGTTTGTTTTTGCCAATTGTTCACTTCTGTTGCATACTTTTAACCATATGCATCCCCTGCATATAGTTTTTCAGCCTTAAATTTAATTGTAGGTGACCTTAAAAAGATCTTAAATTTGGCTTGCTGAAACCCGCAGCTCCTATTCTCTACTAACCTTGTGTAGACGGTAGCGGCTGGCCAGACTTCGATGACAATCTCGCCATCATACGGCTGTGGCGGCTGGGCCTGATGCTCAATAGGAAGGTAGTACGCCACAGTCACATCCTGGGAGATCACGGAGTGGTTCTCATCTGTCCGCACTATTGTCACGATGGGCAACGTCATTCCAAGGTAGTCTCCTAAATCAGACAGACATTGGAACAGGACACTTTTATTTCCATGATCCATTCTGATGGGTCATTATAAAGTTAAATACTGTCATATCTGTCATCTTGTGCATCACAATAAATAATGGAAAATCCTTTCCAAGTCAGATGCAGCGTTGCTTTTGGACTCACCTAAGGAGTTCTGCTGACAGATGTATCTCATTATTCTCATGAAACCGTAGCAGATGCTCTGTTCGTATGTGTCCTCACGCATAGTTATGCAAGCCCAGTGGCCCTTTTCATAGTGCCGTTTCTCATAGAGCTGCTCCCCACACTGAGAAGGAAATGGCAGAAATGTAAATAAGATCCAAGCAAACATTTTACAGATAAAATTAAACATAACATGCGAGAAATGTCAACATTTTTAAGTTTTGTTATTATTGATATAGTTCTTTACTCTGGGAATTTATGTGCATTTGGTTACTGCCTTAATGTTCAGCTGCATCTCAGTAAATTAGAATATCATAAAAAAATTAAACTCAGATTCACACAGTGAGAAATATTTTCAAAAGTTTACTTCTGATCATTTACTCAAGTGCTCTTGATGCTATCTCTATACACAATTCAATAGGTGTACTTGAATTTTCATTCAAGTACACCTATTTTCTAGATTTATCTGTGACTTTGTTCTAAGGACCAATCTTTTTCCTTCCACTCAACTTCCCATTAAAATACTTGGATACACTTTGAGTGTACCATCAATTGTGGGCTGGACATTTGCAAAGTAGAAGTCTGCATCTGTGATTTTATTACATTTATTTATTTTAAAAAGTCTCCTATTCAATTAGTTTTTTAATACATAGAGTAAAATTAATAGAAATAAAAGCTTTTAATTTCAGAAATGCCAAACTTTTTAATGTTATTCTAAGTTATTGGGATGCATCTGTGTATCGTTTCATTTTAGTTCACTTAAAATTCACTTTGTCTTGAAACTAATTGGCTGTTTGACTAACCCAGGATTTGTTGCTGTCACATTACGACAGTTTTAAAAATGCTCCAAGAATAGTTTGCCACGCTTGGCCTTTGTTCAACCGGAGTCTCCATCCAAGTTCTAATGAACTAATTAATTCAAGTTAAACCAATTAGCCCTTTTTTATTTATACACTTCCCTAAGGAGTTTAAAGAGCTTGGGTGACTCAAAATGTCCGCACATGACTGGGGCAGAGCATTTTTATGTCCTGACTGTAAGTGTGTGCATGTTATGAATAGGTCATAAAATAAATTAACATTTAAAATATTTGCTTTATTAGGCTTAAACTACAATTCCAGTAAAATTCATATTTTCTTTCCATTATTACTTTAATAGCTACATTGAGTTGCATGTAAATAGGTTAAAGTTTTATCAATATATTTTGTGGTTTTTGGTAATGATAAAAGTGACAATATTACTTCTCTTTTCAGTCCAACAAACAAAAATACTCCTCTGGAAAAACATTCCCATTTGTAATACACTTGTTTTACGACTCCAGTCACATGGGATTTGCATCACTAAACTGCACACAGTAACTGCATTTTATCATATCAAATTTATTGATACTCTCGTTGAACAAAGTGCAGTTTAGAATTCCATCAGTAATTGGAATTTATTATGACAACAATAAATTTATTTATCACGATAAATGATGAGAAAAAAGATAGCATGATCATTTTTTAATAACAGAATAATTCAAACTAAATGCTATTACACATGGAAAAATTATTTCTATTTTTAAAGTTACGGTGCCACATTTGGGGTAAAAAGATTTCAAACTTAACTTTTTTACTATAAATTCAGTGTTTGTCTGCTGATATTATGTTCAAATAGTTAAAATAATATGGTACACTTAATTTTAAAATCAAAATAATTAATTGTTTAGTTTGTTACTTTTGTAATGTTAAAATCAATGGCCACAACAACAAAAATAGTATGCTAATGATATTAGCTTTATAGTAGCTCAGGAACAATAAAGCATCTGGTGTTGACATGTTGGTATGGGGGGGCCCTGGGCCCCAAAAAGGCTTGGGCCGGCCCTGGTACTTGCATGTAAAATCCTCAAACGTCTACAAAGATTGAACTCTAATTTTCTAGGTCCTGTTCCTATTACGCTTGGGTACTTCAAACCAGGTCACCGATATAGTTACTAGAATAACAGCATAAAAAGACTGGGTTACGTAATTAAAGAAGATTAAAAAAGATGGATACCTTCTCTTTTCGCAGTAGGAGGGTGAATGGGATGTGCTCTCTTTGACTACGTCCTTGGTTGTCGCTACTTAGTTGCTGAATTGGTTCTGCCATATCTGTTGAGCAGACAAAACAGACATTGATCAATTTTAAGGCCTATATAAACCATTCAAACCTGGTCAATTAAATTCAGTTTAATCCATGAACCAACTCAGTTTTTTATTTTTTGCGTTCAGCGCAGCACATGTGGTCCTCCTGTTTGTAATCTGTGTGCAATGCCTTCGCCCCCTGCAGCTTCTTGGCTGGCAGTGTTTGCGTTTTGAGTGAGGTTCTGCCAGTAGGGCGGAGCGTATGCCAGGACGCTGCTGGGAGTAACGTTCGTTAGAGCCGACCCGGCCCAATGCCAGGAACAGGAACACACCGGCGTTAGCAGCACAAGTCAGCGTCCGATTCTAACTGAACCAACTTGAATTCAGCCACAGGAGTTCAAACTTGCCGTCGTAGTTTAATCGGGTTTTGTCGGTCAATGCAGTGAAGGGCAACTGGGTCAAAGTGGCCCGTCGTGTTTAGAGGATCAATGATTCGACAGCCAACTAAGCTGCTGTAGAGAGCCATCAACTGAGAACTGATGTGTGTCCATTTTAAAATATTGTTTTATCTGATTAAGTATTCGTACTGCTTGTACTTTTCCACATTTTTCCATCCAGTTTATAATAAACTTTAAATTCTAATTAACATTTATCACTGGACCTGACATATGCAAAATAAACAAAACAACAAAATTAATTTTGGAGTTTCTATAAGTTTCAAACTGTGCTGAGACCAAAGCACCAGACTGAAGACTTCGTCATTCAGCTTTTAAGAGAAAAACAGTAAATCATGCAAAAGGAAATTGAGCTCATTTGACTTTTTTATGCAGTTAATTGATTTATTGGTTTATTAGTTATTACGACAGGCTTTGGCTTTACATGATAAACGTGAAGTGAAAGAATATATATAAAGGATTTCAACTTTTTACTAAAAGTGTGTTTTCTCATTCAGCTTCCTTCCTAAAAAGTCTTATGGAGTAAATGTTAACATTCAGGTTTCACCTCAGATTCTAAAGTTGAATGTCGGTCTGGACTTTGACTAGGCCATGCTTCAATCTGTAGTTGTATATTTAGGGAAGGTAAACCTCAGCCGTAGTCAAGTATTTTGCAGCCTGTAACAGATTTTCTTGGCCCCATTCTTCTTCTCATTCACTCTCATCAGCTTCCTCCTCCCAGCTGATCTAAGAAAAACAAAAAGGCGAGATACCTTCACTGCCACTGGCATGTTTTGTTTCAGAAACGGATCAGTGGCCATTAGAGCAGCACTAGATTTTTAACTGCAGTCGCCACACTGCAAAAACACAAAATCTTACCAAGTATTTTTGGATTAGTTTCTGGTGCAAATATCTTTGTGCACTTAAAATAAGATGAAACCAACTTACAAGTAACTTTTAAGCAAGAAAAAGGAGCTTGTTTTGAGTAAATAATTCCTTAATATTGACTGGTTTTATTGTCAGATTATTTCACTCATAAGATGGGCAAAATGTCATAAGTTAAATAATTTGCCAATGAAATAAGTGCATTTTCATCTTGTTGAAAAGTTACTTATGAGTTAGGTTTGTTTTATTTGTGTATTAAGATATTCATGCTAAAAACCAGACTAAATATTTGGAAAGATTTTATATTTTTGCAGCTAATTGCATGTCAGTGAATGCTAAGAGCTGCTGGGGTGCAATAGTTTGTTGTGAATTAAATTTAAATTACTTTGCATAGCTGGAGAAATCGATTTGTTTTGTTTTGTTTGGAGCACTGTGGTCATATCAGTGCAACACAGTATCAGAACTCATTCTCTTAGGAAACTACTGGCTCCGTTTTAACGTTTATTTGGACAGTGCTAACTCTGTCATCAGTTTTTAAAACACTGATCCTCTCAGTTAGAAAATCCCTGCCAGTGGTTTTGGTCTCGGTTGATGATGAAGGTCTGAGGGTTAAGGGAGAATTTTGATCCCGACACTTCTACTGGGACCCAGTGGCCTCACTAACTGCATTTACAGACAGGTTAATAGAGCAGGAGTGGGCGCCATGTTTGTGGTTTGTCTAAAGCTTCAGGCCCAGTTCACACAGATTAATACAACAAATACATTTTTATGCACTTTGGCCTTTTATCCACACAAAAACTCGGTTTAATATACTTCCTTTCACATGATTCTCAATCGATATCGTCTTATGTTTTTAACTTCATATTTAAAAGTATGGGTTGAACTACACGTTTAGTTCTTGACAGGAAGTCATTGTTGTTTTGATGCGATCTGATTGGCTGACTCAGGTTTGCATGTTTAAAAAAACAACACTCAGGTTGGATTTGTGCTGTTTTATGTGGATGAAAACTTTCCTGAAACCGATCCTGTGTGTAAAATGTTACTTTTTACACAATATCACAGAAATATATTTGTTTATAAAGACCTGGCTACTTGTACAAGGCTTAAATTGTGCCAACTGACCAAAGCTAAGGCTTATGAATACATCTGAAATCAGCTGTTTGATTTTTTAATGTTCTACTTCTGTGGGTTGCCTTACTGTGTTGGACATGCTGGTGGCTAAAGATGGAAAGTGTGACATATAACTCTGATTTTAGAATCTGTAAATGTTTAACAGCAGCCAAAAGTTGGTAAAATAAATGCATCAAGTGGAGAGATTTTTTCTCTATAGGAGCTTGCTTTGAAATCTGAAATCAAACATCTATAAATGTTCGTTTTTCAGGGAGATCTAACTCTTCTTTAAAAAAAAAACACCAAAAAACTAACTGCCTTTTGAAGGCAGCATCCTCTTTCTGAATTTCTGTTGCTACAAAGCAGCTGTAAGCTGAACCAGTAAACAGGAAGTTACCCAAAAAACTCGGAACTGCACCCACAAATTTATCAGAGAAGTTGTTGAATTACAACTTTAGTTATGAGAGGAAACATGCATGTAAAAGCTGATCCTAGAGTTGGATGATTGTTTTTCCAATAGATAATTGCTGAATAAATGGTCAGTTGAAATAGCTATTATTGCCAGATGAAAATTAAAAATATTAAAAATGTTAATTACTAATTACATACATGGAAAAAGTCAGTGGTTTAGCCCTCAATATTAGTGACCTTAATTTTATCATGATTCCGGCCTTGAGTTCACAAATACAAGAAGCTACTTTGAGAAAAATAAACTGACAGACACAAACTTTTTTACAACCATCTGTGCTACTGCCCCAACAGAGGTAAGACATATTTTTGTTATGGTGGAAAAACTAAAATGGTGCCAATTCCTTCTTTTTACAACCAATGAATCTGCTACAAACATTCTGGGAAAATTCTTGTTTTACTTGAAAATATGCCTCTCACAATGTCTGCATTTGAAAAGTGAGACAATGGTAAACAAGAAATATAAAACTCCCATTTAAATGTAGGTTGGAGTCTCAGAAACATTTCGTCTGTATCCCCTAAACATTCACTTACAGTCCAAAACTAAGCCAAACTGCAAAGGCTTAATTTTATTTGACGTACACAAAGCAAACTTTTGTTTTAAAAACAGCGTTTTATAATTAAAGCAGGAATTAAAATGTTAAAGTTTAGCAAGTCTCAATAGGTACATTGTTTTATTCTGCATGTCTAATCAGTGATTAGCAGTTTAAGACTATTGTTATTTCTTGGCTTCACAAGGCAAAAGTCTGTCTCATAAATCACTAAACAAAACATTAATTTAGAAAAGTTTAGGTATACATTTGACAGGATGGAAAATTAAATACTTTTGGGATAACAGCTGTTTGAAATCTCCAACTGCATCACACTGTAATTTGTTTACCTCTTGTGTTTGTGGACATCTAGAAAAGTGAATACATTAAACTAAAAATTAAAAAGTAATTTCAGTCATTTTTTTGTTTACAACTTAATCCCACAAGTTTAAATCAGGGAAAAGGAAGATATGCATGATTCTGTAGGTTGATTATGCTACCAAGTCAGTTAATATTGCTTATTTGTATTCTTTTCTAGTTAAATATAACTTTATACCATTATGTTATACTTTTTTAGTTTGTTCCCTTACAAAAAGAAATCAAGTTTGAAGATATATCACTCAGTGCTGCCTGCGTTTACTTTATTTACCAGACTAGAACAATTTAGTTTACATTTAGTGTAGAGCTTTATTATGTTTAATTGCACTGCAAGTTTTAATTGTTTAATTAACAGTAGGTGAGCAGAATTGTTTGAAATAAATAAAAATTTTCTTCAACTCAATGTTTTCAAGCAAAGTTACGGTTTCAAAATAGCAACATTTTGAAACTTCTGTCTCTTAATGACAGAGATAGAAGTGTCCTCCACCCTGCCCTGCCCTCCCATACCTATTGCTACACACTAAAAACAAAATAATTTTCACAATTTTATACAAAAATACATATTTCTTTATGTTTGTGTGTAAATACCATGCTGCTACATTGTGAGAATTTCAACCCAAGCCTGGTTTATTGTAACATTTATAGCATAAGTAGTAATTTTCCATTACAATTTCTTGTTAACTTTGTTGATTTGTGACTCAAAACTTTGGGAAACTTTTCTACAAATGTCTATTTTTAGCCACGCCAACCCTTTGCGTGAAGAAGACCGTTTAATTGTCATAATCCTAAGTGTAATTATTGCATTCAGTAGTTAGCACTATGTAGCTGAGACACATCTGAAGCGCTGGGACTGTCCTGTCTGGAACTGGTTTGTCAGGAAACTAGGTCACTCTGCGCTGTGGAAAGACCTGAGACCGTTTGTTTTCTAAAGTTCATCCTGACCTTTTTGACTTATCAGACACCCAAAGTAAAGTTTATACTTAAAAAGTAAAGGGTCCTGGAGAGGTGAGGCCACTTTAAAGCATTTATTAGTGAGAGTAAGCTGTGTAAGCCGTAGTTTTTGTGGATTTTTACCTGCAGAAACTTCGACTTGGTGGCCTCTCGCCACTTCCTGCCAGTAATGTAGCAGTCGGTCTGAACCGTCCTCTGCCTCCATAGTTTCTCCCTCCTCTTCCAAGCTGCCGTTGCCCGAATCTGACAGCTGGTCCTCGGAGAAGGACTCCAGGTCCTCCAGGGTGATCATCCCGTGTTGGTCGATGGCGCCGCCGCCGCCGCCTCCTCCTCCTCCGCCGCCGCTCATCTGACAGCCTCCTCGGTCCATATCAGGAGTATTAACCGTCTACCGAGAGAAACAGACCTCGAATGACAGCTAAAACAAGCCGAATCTTTTTTTTTTTTGTCGAAGTAACTGTTGTTTTTCTTTTTACTTCGTGTTCGCGTCGTCCAGATTAGAACAACCAGTACTTTCTAGTCAACAAATTAGGCGCTCCTAAACTACACCCGACGCTCTCAGCCATATTTACAATCACTTGTTTACATCCGACGTGAATGAAACATGTTCCTCAGCTGCTGACACTTTAAAAGAAATCCCTAAAAACCACAGCGAGCCGAGCAGCCGCCACGGTCTCCCGTGCAGAGGAGCGTGACGCTCCGGAGCTGAGGCGTCTGTGATGTTTATGAGGGCGGGCCGCGGGTCACGTGACGCTGCAGGCTCCACAGTCCCCGCCCCTCCGAGCTGTCCGAGGTCTTAGCACCTCTGACTCCTGTGTCCGTCTGAGTACATCCAGTACTTCACACACAAGGATCTTTTCTGTTTCACCCTTAAACCACATATTTATATGTAGAAAGAAACATTATGTGATATTATTTGTGTTTTTTAAATCCTCTAATCATTTCATGACTCTTTTGGAGGTATTTGTGACCATAAAGAAGTTAATTTGCATTGAATTGAAGAGTATGTTTACTTATTTTAAGATAAAATATGTTTGAAAAACAGAGGACTATTATAAACAAAGCTGAGAATGAGCACTAGGGGACAGCCTAAACAGGATTTTCTCTGATCTGTATCGCCGCTGCAACAGCTAACCACCATGTTGTACCCTTCAACATGCACGTAGTGAGGAGGACATTATATAATCCACTATGTTCTGGGAAGGGGAGTGTCTGTGTGAGTCCACACTGAGACTGATATGCACGCTAACAATCCTCCACAAGGAGGTGGAACCTCTCAGGCTCACTGCATGGCCCCGTCTACTACAATCAGCACAGATGGGGCCCTCACTGCTTTGCAGCAACAGTATTTACATTAAAAGTTTGTATAACAACAATTTAATTAAAACAGCTCATAAATTATCATCTCTGCCCATATTTGCAGTGATATTATCATCCAATTCATAAATATGTTAAATTTTTAAATACATATATATTTTAAGTCTATTTTTTAAAGAAATGCAAGCTTTGATTTCTATTTTTATTGTAAGTGTGTTTATATAAGCTTTCTCTTTTAATGGTTTCTTTTTTATTTTTATCCTTATTTCTGGTCTCTTCCTTTATTCTCCAGTAAAAAAAAGAGAGAGTATATAAAAAGCAAAGAATTAAAAACACAGATTATTATACCTGTTCACTTTTCTCCTGAGTCCACTGCTTTACTGAAACAATATTTACATAAATTGCATTGCATTAATACAGTGAATATATACTCTTACTTTTTCTCTCTTCCTTTATTTGCATGTAAAAAAAAATATATAAGAAAAATAAAGAATAAACACCTGCTAAGGTCAGCTGGAGTTCTTATCACACACTTTTCACTTTTCTCATCGATCTGAACAGATTAATACACATTAAAAGTTGATTATCTCTAATTTATTTTAGAAATTCTTTCTAAAAAATAATTAATTTGATCAGCTTGACTTCTATCGATATTGTATCTGTGGTTAGTATCAGCTTTTTATTTTTTTGTGATTTATTTTTACATTTATGCTCTGATAAGTTGATCCTACTTGGTTCACATATGTCAAACCTAAGGCACGGGGGCCAAATCCGGTCCGCCACAGCTTTTTATGTGGCCCTCAACACTCTAGTTAGCCACATAGATAGAAAAACTATATGTATAAATTAATTCAAATCAGTTTTTATTATTTATATACCATCAATTTACATCTATGTGAAAATATGTTCAAATTATTTAACTTTAAGAAGTACTTATCGAATGCAGAGACAACTATTTATCAATGTTTTATCAGTTTGTTGACAAGAATAGCTTTCTTTCAGCCTACTGACTGGCAGTGCTCAGCAACAACACCATTAATTAGATCAGTGTTGGAATTTCCAACAAACCTAATTGGCCTTTGCATTCAGTCCATCCTGGTGTCGAGATGCATGTCAGCTCAGGTCAGGCTGTGTTAATTTTAGCCGAAGCTTTTTCACTCTTTCCTCCGTGCCTTTTAGCCAGGCAGCAGCAAGTTCACACTGAGCATGCTCAGACTGGACATCTTCTTAAGGAAAGTGGTCTGTTTGATGTTAATAGCTGGTAACGCTGTGCTTGAGCGATTTTTGCTCTTAAGCACTTAATCTTATAAATAAATTAATTTCACTACTCATAAAAACTTCTTGTTAATATGCCACATTGATAGAATCAAACTCTCTTTCTTTGACTTTAACATAAAGTATTTACAGCAGTTGAAGGGAAAAAAAATAAGACCAACACTTAAGAAATTAGCCAAAATATTTATTTAAAGTATAAAACAACTTGCAGTTTTCTCTTCTCAACTTTCCCTGTTGTTCCAACCAGTCCAGGCAAAAATGTTGACCTCGGTAATCTGGTTCTGTGTAATCTCATAATCTGGGCTTGACCGTTGTGTACGCATTTCCACACTGAGCTCCACCTGTCTGTCAGTCGACTGTGGAAAGCACAGAGGCCGTTTTCTGCTGGGAATGTGGAAATAAGTCACCATTTGGGCTTAAATTACTGGATAAATTTAAATCTGTGCTCATTTGAAATTCCAAACATTATTGGGAAGAGAAATTTAAATGTAGCTAGAGAAATTAGCATAATTATTTTTATTAAATTATAAAATATACCACGTCAATGTGCCCTTAGCTTCACACTATTATTCTGAGACAATAATATGAACTGATTTCCAGAACAAAACATATTTTAGTTACTCTAACCTGCTTCCAAAATGATTGAAGATCACTAAAAAACAGACATAAATCATAATAAATACAAATTTTTCCAAACACTTTATCACAATTTCTTTAATCTTTGTGGCTCTGAACTGTTTTCCAAAAAAATGTAGTTAATCGTGGTTTAGTCATGATTCAACAAAAATGATAAATCCTTTTTCTGTCAGGTTGTTTCAAATAGTGATGTTTTAACAAATTAAGTTATTTGAAAACTTAATTTTATATTTCCAAAGGTTATATTTGTACGTTAAAACAAAAAGGGTTGTTTTATATTTTTGCTGGGTTTTTTTATTATATAGATCCTTAATTTCTGTACAAAGACTTAATAACCAAAATAATACGACATATTATGCAAAATTTATATTTTGCATGTTTTTGTACTTCCATTTAGGTCTTTACAGCTTCCAAATACACCCCACGCAGTTTCTTGGCAATAAGTTAATGTTTTTTAGCATCTCAAAAACGACCTGATTCAAAAACCTCTCACCTAGCAACCCCAGCAAAGCCTGTCCGTTACCTAGCAACCCCAGCAAAGCCCGTCCGTTACCTAGCAGCCCAAGCGGAGCTCCAGCACGTTCAGTCAGCTGGTTTTACTAGATTTAAAGTGACAGGCAGCCCTAAAACAGTTCAAAACAGGCAGAATTGTCCAGACTAAAATCTCATTATCTGAGAATGATTTTTGTGCAAAAATCTGTAATGGACGTGTTTTGTATAGAACTTTTCTAGCCTGTTCAGGAGAGCATAATAAGTCGCCTTCAAACATTTGTCTTACTCACTGAATTTAATTGATGTGGGATTTCAAAACAAAAACAGAGGTTTGAATTTTCTTTTGTGTAGACATTCCTTTCACACCTTCACCAGGCAGAAACCACTTTCTGTGGTTTGGAGCCAAGAAACTCATTTCTAAAACCTGGATTTCCTGTCTGTCAATATCTCACCTGAACTTGCAGCAGTAGCCCCACCTATGGTTTGCTGCTTAGTTTTATTAAATCAAAAGTTTACAAAAAATAAATAAATTCTGAGTAAAATTTCAAATTAGGTGCGACAAGAGTGAATAATATATTCATCTATAATGGCTGAAGAGGCATTAAATAGACAGGCGTGATTCTGGAGATATTTACAAGGCCTTGCAAAAGTTTCCATGAATTTTTTCACATTTTGTCAACAGCAAACTTCAGGAAGTTTTTGAAGGAAGTGCAAATTTGTGAAGTGGAAGGAAAATGATGCATTTACTATTTCAGTTAATAAAAACATTACACGTGTGGCATTTATTTACATTATCAGATTTATAATTTCTTTTCACTTATTCTTTATTTTTGCAATAAAAGAAAAAACGTGGAAATGTTCAGAGATCATTTATGGAAAACTTGACATGAAACTCGCCTCTGTCAGAGGAAAGTTTTGTTGTCTTCTCTGTGTCAAATTATTCAGTTTAATTCATCTCCGTCTGGTTGCATTACCCTAAAGTTGCGTCTGTAATTCATTTATTTTCATTTATAACATGAAACAGCTTAATAATTTTGTCTGTTTAATGATATTTGACAATTACATTTTATTGCAACTCAAAAACTGGAGTTGAGGATGTAAAAAATTAGATTTTTTTTATTATTTTGTGCTCCTATTCTTTCTAGTCGTCCTTTAGGTAATTCTTAAAGCACAGCTGATGTTGAGTGTTGTTATGAAGCTCAGATCCAACCAGATGGTCGGTTCTCTCTGTGTTTGTTTGATTAAATGCACTGGACTGGCTGTTGGTGTTTTCTGAAATGTCAGCAGGTTTTCAGGTTATCATTCAATCTGTAGCTCAGATTATTCAACCCATTGCTCAGGAAAGTGGGGCAGATGTAAGGAAGAGTTTACATTTCAAGAGAAATGTTTGATAAGAGCAGGAATAATTGGGCTCTGCTTAATGGACGGTTTAAATTTGACGGATTCTTCCTGCTTGTTTTCTTCTCTTGTATATTGTGATGCTGTAACGGCCACAAAGCAAGTCAAATTGCCTTTCACGTGTTACAAAGCTGGATTTATTATTTGTTGTACACATAAATTCGGTGAATAACCTACTTCTTTCATTCTTTTTGTTTGTTCTGTTCAATTTGTAGAGCAGAAATTTCACCCAGACGGAATTGAAGTCGTAATGACCCCGTCTGTCATTATCTGCAGTTGTGAGGATAAAAAGCCTTTGTGAAATTGGATGGATGCTTTCCCATTAGCTGGAAACGAGGACAAGCAAAAGGAAAAAAGAATTCAACATCTTTTATTTTTTTATCAAGAATAAAACCTGTCAGTGGGTCTGCTTTGTGGCAATAGTGGTAACGATTGTGTCAAACCTGTTCTGCGTGGACATGCTGCTGCTGTTGGGCTGATTTATTTCCTCTCTTTACAGGAAGTATCGCTAAATTATAGTTTTTTTCTCCCTGCGTCCTGCTAGGTTCTGGAAAAGTTCATGTCCCGTTTGGTTCAGAGCCGAGTGATGGGCCACAAGGACCTGCGGACGCTCAGCAAGTACCAGCTCATTCTCGCCAGGGATCAGTTCCGCAAGAACCCGCCGCCGCACGTCAAGGCATGCACTCTTAGAAACCTCTGTTTTCAAGTTCTGCTAACTTATAACTGGTCATCTGCATCATCCGTATGATTCTCACTGCTCAAAAGAAACAGAAAAGAAAAGTGTTCCTGTATTTTCCACAGTTTGTCACCTTACAGACCAGAAAATAATGCATGGTTTTCAAATACTGCACTGCAAAAAACACTAATTCCTAACAAGTATATTTTTTTAAAATGTTGCCTTTTACATGAGGTTCTTCACTAGATTTGTCAAACTGTTGGATTCCACAGAATATATTTTTGATATGTTTTTGCTAATGCATTTGATGATAATATGGCGTATTATTATCCTCCAGCTGGTCTGGGTTTTTCCTGGCTGATTCATGGCGTGTTGCTCCTTCAGGGTTCTCACCAGGGAGTGCTGGAGGGCGACTTTGCCCTTTGCATCAGCCTGTACCACGGCTACGAGCTGCTGACCCAGATGGGCCTCCGGTCGCTTTTCTTCTACATCCAGGGAATCATGGACGGATCCAGAGGTCTGTTCCTTTTTCTTATGTCATGCTAGGAGCATTTTTCCACACTTCAGCTTGATTTTGTTGGTTTGTGTGTAACGTGAGTCTGTGTTCTGCTTTGTTTTGCTCAGAAATGTCCAGAGCTAAGAATGAATTACAGAGGACTCCGACGTTTATGGTTCTGTACCAGGAGATGGAGACGATGTTCCTGACGCCACCAGACGGTACATGGGTCACTCATTACACTCAAACTCGGAGGTTAAACTTTTTAAGCATGGCACTTTTCATAACAAACTTCCGTTCAAACTGTTCAGTTTTTGGTTTTGGTAAAATAATTTAAGCTCATTCAAGAAATGCTTTGGCTAAAATGATAAAGAACCAACTTATGTTTTTTAAAATATATACATAATAACAAATGCTGTTTTTTTTAATGGAATCACATTGAATAGACACCACAGAATAATACTAAATGCAACATTAATATTTTTTAGATCAATTTTTATGTCATTAGTTTGGAAACATTGTGCATTTTCCAGAAATTATTGCTGAGTTGTGCTACACAAATAAACTTGCCTAAGACATTTGCTGTTCTTTCCTCCATTCTGGAAGAAAAATAAATAATACCTGGTTTCTATTTTTGACCAGTTTTTCATCTCTTACGACTTCTTCCAGGTCCATTCATTTACAGCCATCCCAAACTGGAAAAACTGGAGGAGGTGGTGTTGCAGCACTTTAACGCGTGGGCTCAGAGCTCAGCAGAGACAAATGGTAACCTCCTTTATATAGAACTACGAAGCCCTGACTCATAAACTGAATGATTCTTTGAGCTTAGACATGTTTATTCCACTACCATGTAGGGCTGTAGTGATACAATAATCTCACGATACGATACATGACATTCTGCTCACGATATGATATATATTGCGATATTCAGCAAACGATACAATTCAATACACCTTTGCGATTTTCTGAAAGATTTTAGAGGCACAGAGTGATTTTGGTGACATTTTGTGACTGTTATAGAGTTGGTTGGATTGAATTAATTTAACTGAAAACTGATTAAAACACCAACCTGGCTCTGGTTGGACATGGACACAGACTTAAAGTCGACAGCTGGACAAAATGAATCAAAGAAGTGGTGAGAAAACATGTTTCTTTTAATTGAAACAGTACAAACTGTAGCTTACATGGATTACAAGCACCCTGCTCTGAATAGTTTGATACCTTTTTTAACCTTGACACTTAACATCTGAAGGAATCACTCTAAGCCTGATGACCTAATCACTCTCCCTGCAAACCAAGCAGTGAGTGAGCAAGGTGACAGTTGGATGTTACGATACTTGCGGATGAATATCGATATTTTTTTCTAGCAAAGAAAATATCGATATATATCGCAAAATCGATATTATTACACAGCCCTACTACCATGCACATTAAATGCTGAATAAATCTGAAGAAGTTCAGGTTTATTCAGCATTTTCTGTCCCATTTTCTTGTTTCTGGTGCAGACGGAGTAAGCACACGTGTGATGATCTTCTCCTCTTTTCGGGAAAGCGTCCAGGAGATCGCTAGCATGCTAAACCGACATGCTCCACTGATAAGGGTCATGACCTTTATGGGCCAAGCCTCTGCTGGGAAGGGCGTCAAAGGCTTCACCCAAAAGGAGCAACTGGAGGTCAAACCTGGTTTTCTCTGTACAGCATTAGGAGACAAAGTGTCGACAGTAATGTTTTATCGCCAATTATTTTATCAGTCTTTGTGCAGAAGATTTAATCAGGGGTGGATTTTCTCTTGTTAATACCAGTCAAAATTATACATGGATGCCACAAAAACTGGGTTAAATGCTGGTATAACCTTTCCTGTTTTATCGACAGTTTTCACTTCATGCAGTTGTTTATTTTTAAGCAGTTTTGAGCCGAAACCTTAAGCTGCTCCTTCGCATGTTACTCATCAGGGTTGTTGCTAGATAACCAAAGAGTGAGTGAGTGAGTTAGTTGAACTTACTTATTTACCTGGTTGTAAGAAATTGAGCGGGTGGAATTGAGTTTAGTGAATATTCTATATTTAATTTTCTATCAGCTTTGTCATCCATTGATATTGATCATGTCTGTGTTGCGATATATATTGTTATTGATTTATTGTCTGTCCCTAAGAGACAGGACATTAAATCCCTGGTGAATTATGTTACAGGTGGTCCACAGGTTCCGGCAGGGGGGCTTTAACACTCTGGTTTCTACCTGTGTGGGGGAAGAAGGGCTGGACATCGGTGAGGTGGACCTCATCGTGTGCTTCGACGCTCAGAAGAATCCCATCCGCCTGGTGCAGCGAATGGGGCGTACCGGCCGTAAACGACAGGGACGAATCGTCGTCATCCTGACAGAGGGGCGGGAGGAGAGGGTGGGCCTCCGTCTGTGATCGGCACCTTTACCGACCTGAGGGAAGTTAACCTCCCAACTCTATTAAGATCTAACAAAATTGGTGTCCGATGTTGTGTTACGTTTGTGCAGCAAATTCTTTTGTTTGTCCTGCTTTTGTTTTGAAGAAATTAATGAAAGTTTAAAAATCCAAAGGACAGCCATCCCCCCACTTTACCTGAGTCAAACAAAATTGGTCCAAAACGTTTGTGCAGCAATATTTCTGTTTGTGCCGCTATCATCTATTCATACCATTTTCAGAGGTCATGAAAGGTCATAAGTTGGGGGAGCTGGTTGACCATTTGACCATTGAACTTTCAGTAATATTTTCAAAACAAAAGCAGCACCAACAAAATGTTTTGCTGCACAAACATAGCACAAAAGTTGCAGAGTTGATTCAGACCAATTTTTTTTTTATTTTGCAAATTTGGGGTAGCTGGTTGACCTTTGAACTTATATAAATATCTTCAAAACAAAAGCAGCACTAACAAAAATCTTTGCTCCACCAACACCATATTTGTCTGATTTGAAGGAGGTGGGTTGGCCAGTTGACCTGTGATGACGCCTGGAAACATTTATTGATATCTTCAGAACAAAAGCAACACAAACAAAAAACATTTCTGCACAAACATCGGACACCAATTTTGTTAAATTTGAAAAATGTTGGGAGGCCAACTTCATTTAGGTTTGCAAGTTGACAGTTGTTGTTTTCCACAGACCTACAATCAGAGTCAAAGCAACAAGCGCAGCGTGTACAAGTCCATCACCGGCAACAGAAACGGGTTCCGCATGTATCCCAGCAGCCCCCGCATGCTGCCTGAGGGCGTGAACCCCCAGCTGCATAAAATGCACATCACCTCAGGCCAGTTTGACCACAAAGAGAGCAGCAGGAGGTCCGTCAGAGGTCGAAGGTCCCACGCTGAGGGACGGGCTTCACTCATCCACCCTCAAAACCTGAGTGAGTGTCTCAATGGCAGGAAGCTCCACCCTGAACGTCTCAGACGCTCGTTTGAATGCGACTTCCTGGAATTTGTATGTGTGCAGTACGACAGGAGAGTTCTACTTCAGACGGGTTTCTGAGCAGAACAGAATATTCTCTGTGGTCGTCCACCATGAGGCTGGAAGAACATGAGGCTCATCCAACTCTGAAGCCGTCCCACTTCATGTCCATTCCCAGTGACTCAACACCTCAGGTTTCATCCTTTTCCTCTAGTCTTCCAACATCTCATCTAGGGATGCACTGATCCACTTGTTTCACTTCCAATACCGATACGGATATCTGAGGTTTAGTACTGATCCGATACTAAACCTGATGATGCAACAGACATAAAAGTACTGAATTACACATTTATTTGATGACTACACCAGTACAGCTCACTTAAACACACCAATATCTTTACAAGCTTGGTCAGACATATAAAACCAACTTTAATTGGTTCAGTCAGTGTAATTGGGAGTATTAGTCAATGTAGGATAAATAATAAAGAAACTGAAACAGACAAAACCAGTAGCTTAAACACCTTGGTGAAACGTGAAACATAAACTGCAACAAACCTTCTTTCAAATGGTTCAGGAAGTACAATTAGGAATTTAAAATATATAAAGCTTGATGTTGCTCAAGCACAAAGCATAGAATTAGACTGAATAGATCTGCCTTTATGGATCAGCCACATCGTCACCGATACCGATGAAGAATTTTTGTCAGTATCGGCACTGGAAGAGATAAGAGGACTGGTGCATCTCTGAACTCGGTGCTAATTTTACAGATAGCATTTCTTTCTGAATGTATCCAAAAAATGTGAAAATTGAGATAAAAAAACCTGAATATAATTTCTGTTTTTGTGAAAAAGGAGGAGAGTTCCAGGGACAAACCATCATGCAGAGAGCTGTCTTTGTGGGAATGGAGACACTGGCAGCACAAACCGCTTCCTTTCCATGCCGTTGATCATTCCCTCCGCTGCCGCCACTTCACTGCGGTGATGCAGCTCATAGACGGCATGAGAGACGAGAGTGAGGTGAGTAAGCACCAGTTTGAAGATGTATGAAAAACCTAAAATAATATAAAGTCTGACCTAAATAAGCACATTCATTCAGTGGAAAACATCCCAAAAAATGGCTGACAGGAAGCGCGTGTGGAGGTTCGCGTGGCGGGGGAGGGGCAACAAGCGGGGCCTGCTGGGTCGGGCGAGGAACCCATTATAACTGCCTGCTGTTATTATTTGGTTGCATTTTTTATGCATTTCTAGTTTTGTAAAAAAAGACGCTTAAATGGTTAAATGAAAAATTTGCAGAATTTTTTCTGTCTGATTAATCATCAAAATAATCATCCATCCATCCATCCATTCATCCATCCATCCATTCATTCATTCTCTGTACCAGCTATCGTTCCGGGCGAGAGGCGGGGTCACCTGGGACCGGTCGCCAGTCTGTCGCAGGGCAACACAGAGACACACAGGACAAACAACTCAGAATAATCAGTTTACTAAAATAACCATTAGCTGCAGTTGTAATAGTTTCTCAAATGGTGGCTTTGTTTACAGTCTAGTAGTAAAACAATTGCATCTCAGAAGATTTCACTCAGCGTCTCATGGGAGAGTCACATTTTTTGGACTTTCTAACATCAATGCAGTTAGACGACCCGTGAAATCGAAGACAATGGCCGTCTGTAGCGTTAGCATTTAGCTTGGGGGGATTTAAGAGGACGAACTGTGTGAATGCAACCAAACGACATTCTTCAATACAACAATGGTTGGTGTGAAAGTTTAGACTCACATTTAAGCCTCCAAAAAGAGCTCAGAATGAAATAAACTATGACAACTTGCTCTCTTTTCAAATTAAAAGCACTTCCTGTTTGATTCAGTAAAAAATATGACATTAACAGCCGTTTACCTTTTTCTATTAATCTTATTTGAACATAAATATGTATTTATATTTTTTAAATGAGTAATTTTCAAAAGAAATGAGGGAAAGTGATAAATCATATTAAAAACACAAAATTAATGATATATTGAACGGTAAGGGCAAAATTCCAACATAAAATACTGTCCTGCTAACAAAAATAGCAAACTCCAACTGTGCAACTGAGTAAAATATATTTTTTAAATGGACATATATAAGTATCATCTTTAAAAAGTAATGCATCTCTTACACCACTTTTCCCTTTTTAAAAACAATTTTGAAGATTTATAACGTATTTAACTTATTTATCAAGTGCAGCAGGTTTTTCATGGAATTGTATCAAAACTTATAAATTTGGTGTTAAAGCTTTACAGTTTTTTACACACTTCACTCAATTTGTTGCAGTTTAATTATCATGAATTGAATTTTGTTTCTATCTACAGTCCTGTAATTCAGAGTGTACAGAGATCAGGTGCCTGGTGATGGGAAAATGGTTTCATAAATGCTCCCAAGCATCTTGCGTAAATCCTGCTTGGTTTCATAATGGAGAGACAGTAGTAAGCATTTAGCCAAAGGAAACCCAAATGTCATAAACTCACATGGATGAGAGGAGTCAGCTGCTTTGCTGATGAACATACAACTGTGGTTTGTTTGGAGTTGCTAAATGTGGTGTTGTGACGTTAAAGCCAAATTCCTTGAATGATAAACAAGCTTCATTGTGGATTTGGTTCAGAAAACAGAAAAAAAGAAGTCTGTTTCCGGTCTGTAGCGTCATATCTCCATTCAGTTACATCCAAAAATAAATTTAAAAAACCCCTGAGCCGTCTTTTTATAAAGGGGAGGCACTAAAAATACAACAGCTGCTTTCTTCGAAATCTATTTTAACCTCTGTGAACTCAAATCTAATTTCAGAATCACATTTTTCCAGTTTTTTGTTTCCCCATGGCAGAGGCATATGATTAGTGACGGCTTATCTGCAGAATTACGCAAAAGTAATTAAGCCAACCTTCCTATAACTTGATGATGGAGCTGAAAAAATGAGATGGAAAAAATACTTTTGTATTTGATGGTTTTTCAGATATTATTGCTTATTTTGACTGCAGAGCCGTGCAAAAGTTTCATGCTGCTTGAACTTTATCACATTTGTAAACACAAATTACAAACCATTTTATTTTAGGTTAATCATGAAGAATGAATGCGGTTAACACTGTCACTGACTTTACCGCTGACTTTTCAGGTAAAGAGTCCGTACCGGACAAAATCGGAACCGGCTTTTTAAAGATCGGTGATCGGCACCAATACTGCAGCTGGTGCAACTTTTGTTTAAACGTTTTGGCCAAAATGAAAACTCTCAAAAGGCCAGATTTCTTTTTGATTTTTTCTCTTTTTTTAAAAAAATGCAAAATAATTTTATTGTAAATGCTTTTCTTTTATCTGCTCAGGACAAAATAAAATATTTTAATGATACAAACTAGAGAAAAATATATTATTCTTTTAAAAAAGGGTCCCACATATTTGCCTTCATGAAAAAAAAGTGGGTCAAATATTTTCTACTCTTTTTATTTTTATTTATTTTTTTACTTTTAAGGACTTCTGCTACTTCTATTACTAACCAAACTCACCAAAGTACAAACACTGGAGAACTTTTTTTATTATACAAGCCAGAGAAAAAATATTTCCTTTCATAAAAGACGTTTTATAACTTTTTGGGTTGAATATTTTCTACTTTTCTTATGCTGACATTTCTGATATTTCTTCAAGCCACTGCACATCATCCATGACATAAACCTTGAAAGCATTTGGAACAGAAATGAGTAATCAGGCCAATTTGTTTTGATGTCATTTAAAACCCAGTAAGAGTTGCATGTACCTGGAGGGCTCCCATTACCGATCATCACATAACTGGTTTTGTTTGGAAAACCAGATAGTTCGTGGCTCTGCCTCACCATCTGCTCATGTCTCAGATGAGACCCTGAATTTGTCCAAATCCCTGTATGTGGGTCAGAGATTATAGTAAGGTGGTTTCTTGTTACCTCTTTATTTTATTGAATAATAAAAGACAAACAATCACCTGTATGGATCCAAGAGGAATAATACAGAAAAAACAGAAGGATAAAAAGCTTCACGTAATCATATAACCTGCAAACTGTGCAACCTGAAGTAAATCTTAAAACTACAGTAAAAATTAAGGCCTAAATTTATATTTTATAAATTTGTGGAATTTGTTGAATCTAAATATTTACTGTTATTTGATTTGTTTGGTGCAGAACTAAAGAAATTACCTTTTTTATTTCAAGTAAGCCACAGTAAAGATAATTTAAATGATTAATACTTGAGTAATTTTACTCAAATAAGAGTAGAACTACTTCAACATACTTTTACTCAAGTAAAAGTACAAAGTATTTGGTAAAAGGTCTCCTCAAGTACAGAGAAACTGATCAATTATCAATCATTTCATATTTAATTTAGGTATTTTAAGGACTAAAATGATGATAATTCATGTAGGCAACAAAAATAACAAATAAGATAAAATAAAATGCTCAAGTTATAAATCATTTAATATATGAAAATTACATAATCAGATGTATCAAAGCATAAAATTAGGTGGAAATTTTACTAATTTAAGGACCAAAATGATGATAATTCATACAGGCAACAAAAAAAGACAATAAAATTTTCCAAATTATTATTTTTTTGTTTTGTTTTGTTTTTTTCAATAAAAATTTATGAAACTTTAACAAAAACTGCAGCTGCGTGTCTGTGTCTGGTGACTTTTTAGTTAAAACATGTTTGTTTTTCATTCAGTGGGAAGAAAATCTATAAATGTTTCTCAAGTAAGAGAAGAAATACTTCATAATAAAACGAGAAACACTGAAATGAGTCAAGCTCCCAAATGTTAGAGTTGTATGAAGTTGTATTTTTCTTCTCATTGTTGCTCATAATTAATCATAATCTTCCAGTTAATTTCAAACCTTAACCTTTGAGTAGACCCCACTGCTTTCGCCCTTTATCTTTGCTAATGTTCTTGCTTAAAAGGGAACTGAGCCAAATTAGGAATAACTGGAAAATGTTCCTAAATCATCTTGAGAGAGAAAAGCACCTCATTAATACCAATTAAAGTCCTACTGATGATGGTTGTTCAGAAAGTACTTGACTTTTCATTTGAATATTAAAATCCTCATCAAGGCATGAAAATCTCTATTTTTCAGTCTAATCTAAACTCTCTGCGTCACCGACCTGTTGCTCTTCAATCCGGTAAAATATAGAGGAAACAAAAGATATATATTCTTTTTATTATGTAACTATTCTTGTGAAATCAATAAAAAACTGTTTGCAGTTTCTGGGTCAGCAGCTGATCTGCTTCTCACAAAAGAAAGAACAAATATTGTTTTGAACAAAAGTTGAAATTTAATTGACTTTTTCCATTAAAGGGGCATTTATTTATATTGTATTTATGAAATACAATATAAACCGGAAGACATTTTAAATATCCAAATTAAATAAACCAACAAATAAAAGGAACCATGAAGTCTTTGTAAATACATTTGTTCTTCAAAAAAGGGCTAGATGAGACCAAAACACCAAACTGAAGATTTTAGTCATCCAGTTTTTGTTAGGAAGAAAAAAACAATAAATCAGACAAATGGAAATTATTGAGCTTGTTTCAATTTATCATGAAATTAATTGATATATTGATTATTTTTTTACTTACTGGACACTCCAATATTACCAACTTAGCGACTTTCTTGCTATGTTTAGCAATATTTCAAAAAATGTACCAAAATCTGCAGGTCAGGCCTTTTAAGGATCGGCCAGAAAACGGCACCCATTGAATCCCTAATGAAAAATAATCAGTTATTGAATAAACCTCAAACTTTCAAACATAATTTTCCCTGTTTTTTGTCTCCGAATCCAGACAGAAGCTTGTGAACACAATGTGAGTCGTGACGTGGGGTGTGGGCGTTTCCTGTCCTCATGTTCAAATTTACAAACCCTCAAGCAAACATAAAAATGGCCGAACGCCATTGGTCCAGCGTACGCACCTTAAAAAGTCACAACACCTTTACTACATCACCTGCTTCAGCTGATTTCTGTAGGAAAAAGGTACATTTTCTTTTGATTTGATTCTTGCTCACCCGTAACTCATTCGACCTCTAGACCCGGTTTCTGCCAGACTGATTTTTTTTTTTGTTTTGAATCGCGCCGCGATCTTTACAGCAAACAGACGCAGGGTTTGAAGCAGACCCCCCTTCTCGTATGATTATGTAATGGTTCTCTGAACCGTTACATAAACCCAGGAAGATGGAAGTAGGTCAGGCCAGGACGACCTACATGCACATGGAGATCAGAAAACTGATTCGAAAAAGATTCAGTTTTTAACACAAGTAAACTTGAAAACTACGGCAAATCACTTCTGCTTTTCTTTACGCTTTAGTTTTCAAAAGTGACCCAAAATAGTGTGATTTACCCTGCAAAAATATAAAATCTCACAAGTATTTTTGTCTAGTTTCTAGTTCAAATATCTTAGTACTCTTGAAAACTAACTTAAAAGTTACTTTTCAGCAAAATGAAGAAGATTATTTTAAGTAAAAAATGCCTTCATATAGTTCCACTGGCAGATTTTAACATTTATAACAAGATATTTCCCCATTTTATAAATTAAATAATCTACCAGTGGAACTCTTACTTTTTAAAAAAATCAGTATTCAAGAATTATTCACTTAAAACAAGCTCCTATATCTTACCGAGAAGTTACTTCTAAGTTAGTTTTGTTTTATTTCAAGTAAACTAAGATATTTGTGCTATAACTACGCTAAAAATACTCGGTTAAAACTTAGTCATGGTAAAATTAGAGCAGACTGTTCCATTTAAGAACATTTTCCATGAGGTTTTAACTGCAAAAACACAAAATCTAGTCAATTTTTAATCAATATTAAGAAATTATTTACTTAAAATAACCTGCTGTATCTTGCTAAAAAGTTACTTATAAGTTAGGTCTGTCATATTTCAAGTGTATTAAAGTAGGTACACCTGAAACTAAACAAAAATACTTGATAAGATTTTGTGTTTTTGAATTTTAAACAGTATCCCATTCTTTTGCTCTGGCAGTGTTTTTTATTTTCTATGTTTATTTAGGCCACAAGAATTTAGTTTTTGAGCCAAAAGTAAGAATACAACAACTTCCAGTTTAATAAAATCTGGAAGTTTAAAAAATACAATACTTGTTGGTTTTTTTAGCCTCTTTTGCTGCTAAATGTTGCTCCAGTTTACATCCAGAAACATTTACATTTAATAACATACATTCTAATTTAATTTAATCCAAGTTATAGTGCAGTGCAGTCAAGTTCAGTATATAATCCCAACTGGAATAAAGTCGAGCCATAGACTTTCCCTCACCCTGATCACATCAGTTGCAATTAATGAATTAATTTAGCAGGGTTGTGTGCAGTTTTTTGGAAAATACAGCTTGATTAAAACAAATGCTGCTTTCTTTGTGCATCAAATTCATGTAATTATTGTAATGTGATGAGATAATCTGCAGAGAGGGGTTTCCACTTTGTTTTTCATCAATATGCAACATAAAATGATGCCAACAGCGAGTCTCTGCTGCTTCTATTTTCATCATCCAGGTTATTTTGGGTTTCGGTATTTTTAGACATAATGTGGTCATTAATTAATTGGGGCAGAGTTCAGTTTAATCCACCATGAATTTGATTTCATAACTGAAAAATATTGATTCTGCAGGAATGAAAGCTCCACATTTTATATTTTATTGCACCATCTATTAAAAGTAAACCATTTCCAAGTGTTGGAAGCAATGTGGCAATAACACTCGTATGTTTTTGGCAGTTTGGTTTCTGTCGGCCTAATTTTGACGTATTCTGTACTAATACGTTTTATAACATTCTGAAAAGAGAAACCTGCAAAAACTTAAGCCTCTGGATGAGTTATGCTGATATAAACAAACCCTAAAACGCCTGCAGCTGCATTTTTATTTGTAAAGAAAAATAAACAAGTGAAGAAAACCGTGTCCTTTTCCCTCCAGTTTGGAGATATGCACAAATTTGTGTTTGTTTGCCAAAGTAATCCACAGTTGTTGTTTTCAGTGGGAAATGTTTGGCCTTTAGTGTGAATTGCAAAGTACTAAAATGTTAATAAGAGGTTGCGATAGCAGCAAGCAGCTCAGTGTTAAGCTGCCAGATTATCTGAGTTGTAAACGGATTAGAGAAAGCAGAAAAAAGTTTTATTCAGAGAACGCTGCGATTTGTCATAAAAGCCTGCATCTTCATACAAGTTTAATGGCTAAATCCACTTTAAATGCATTCTCCTAATTTAATCAGAGGTGGGAAAACTTTACTCAAGAGTAAAAAAATATTTAGTAAAACATCTGAATTAGGTGAGTAACTGATCAGATTAACAATTATTTAACATGTAAAAATTACATAATCAGATGGAACAAAATATAAAGTTAAATCGAAATTTTGGTATTTTAAGACCAAAATGACAATAATTCATATAAAAATAACAAAATCCCGCTAAAAAGATTTTTCCAAATCAGTTTCTTTCATTAGAAAAACTTCAGGTGTGTTTTTCTGTGTCTGGTGAATTTCTGGTTAAAACGTGTTTGTTCTTCATTTAGTGGGTAGAAAATCAAGAAATTTTACTGAAGCAAGAGAAAAAATACTTTATAATAAAATTACTCAAGTAAAAGTAAAAAGTACAGCGTAGTAAAAAAATACTCCTAAAAATAATTATAAAAAAAAAAAAAAAAAAAAACGTTGCTCAAGTAAATATAATTGAGTAAATGTACAAAAAAAATTTCTTCCTCAATATTTGAGGGAGAACATTGAAACTTAAATATGTGTCTTATTAATGACAATTTGAAAAAAACATTAGCATGTCCGCTTTTTATTAGAAGTTGTTCAGATTTAAACCACTTGGTGGCTCAGAAGTGATTAAAACCTTTGGTTTATATTTTGGAAGAACTCAGTTCATATGTTATCTTGTTTATGTTGTGGTGAAAATTAGCTCATGAGGGAAAGCGTAATTTTCTCCAGAGGTAAAAATGGGTAGATTTTAGTTCCAAAGGGTGGATGAATGTCTTCTGCTTTGTTTAGGAAAGGAAAGTGTTTGTTTTTCCTCTCTCCTCTGGGTTCACTGAGCATCTCCCACCTCCTGTTCTCGGGTCCGACAGGGAGCCGTCAGACCAGTGGGGTTCCCACTTCAGCCGAATCACTTTCAGGTCAAAGATTTGACAGGTGCCAGGCAATCAAATATATTTACACCTCAAATCTCAAGCAATAAAAGTTCGGGAACATGTATTAGTGTATTACTTTATGAAATTACCATCTTAGACAAATTTTAAATGTCCTCACCGCGTCATAAAATCTGAGAATAACAAATGTTATGTCAGAGTTTTGCTTCCCTGTATGTGGTTGCAGAACGATGAGGGACTTCCTGATTGGATTAAATTATGAACATGAGCAGAAAAGCGGTTCTGATTGGTGAAGTGACCCAATCAGTTTGCACTAACCTCTATAAACTGAGAGTTAGTCTGTGGTAACAGTTTGGATAAAAAGTGGAAAAAAACTCAGCTCACCAAAATAAAAGCATAAATAAACTTGGGAAAACAATTTCAGTTGCTCTGTTCAACAGTCCTGTCAATCACTTTCGACGTCCATCATGATTAAGTGATAAAGGGTCAGTAGTATAATTCTATAAACTGTTTGTGTTTATCTTCAGGGGGAATCTGTTTACGAACAGCAGCTTCAACCTTACCTCCGCAGTGATGATGCTGATGAGAAGAGGCAGAAGAAACCAAAAGCCCCAAAGAACTTCACTAAAAACAATAAGAGCAAACCGTCTCACTCATCCCGGTCCGAACTGGTTTATATCGACGAGGAAGCAGAGATGGAGGATGCAGCTTCACGATCGATCCCAGAGAAACGGAGGCTCCCAGATGAACAAGCTGATTCTCCATCACACAACTCTGATGACGACTGCGTCGTCGTTGACCAAACCCTCAGAGATCCTGCAAATCCAGACGATGTTCCAGAAGTTAATACAAAAAATAATGAAGATGATGATCTTCAGGAGATGTTCTACCTTCCTAAAGCGTATCCCGCGCCGCTGTCGCCAAAAAAACTCAAGAACCTGAACAACATTCTTGTTAACGTAGCTGAGCTTCTCTCTCGATCTCCACCTTTGCCGGAGAACATTTTAGAAGCAGGAAGGACTTTGACGTTTCTTCCACCTTCACCACAGCTGGGCGTTCAGCCTTTCCCCGTCAGGTTCAGCTTGGAAGTGGACGATGAGGACGATGTAGAGGGTGGCAGTAAGGATGGCAAGCCTGATAGTCCCACCTGGGATGAGGTTTTTGAGGATGAAAATATCAGATACGACAGGAAGGAGATGGACTTAAGAAGTGTTGACGATGCAGAGGAGTGTGTTTCCATAGATGCTGATTGTGCGATTGAAGACGGAGTTGATGCCCAGATGGATGAGAGCATGGACTTGTTTGAAGACGATGAGGCGTTCATGCAAATGACAATTCCAGATATTCCTACTCCTGAGGATAGCATTACAGCCCAGGCAACCATTGATGACGAAGGCATTGAGAAGATTTCCAAAGATGAAGACAAAGATTGCACAGAAATCTTAATCGCTCCAAACAAAACCCCTTCTTCAGACATTCACAACTCAGCAGAAGATCACTACAATAAAGCTTCGTTTTTAGCTAAAGCAAATCCTGAGCCACTAGATTCCTCTCATGATCTGTTCTCTGTTAACTTTGACCTCGGTTATTCGCTGGAGGACTCTGAGGATGAAGCAGAAGTGGAAGTTACATCTCCGTCACCTAAGAAACAAGCTGAGTCAGCTGTTTCTAATTCCTCTACTCCTCGTCGCAGCTTCGCCGGACTCTTCAGAGAGTCCAAGTCATCTTCACAAATGGATAATTGGAAGTCTAAAGCTGAGGAACTTCCCTCTCCAGTTACATTACTGGGACCCAGACCGATGCTCCTGTCTAGGATTGCAGAACCGGACTCTTCCAGAGCGAAGCAAAAACCAGCTGAAGGTGATTCACTGCAAGAACCGATCCTTGCGGGAGAGTCTTCTCCTCATCCAGGTTTATTCAGAAAACAACAATTTGTCTTCATTTGTGTCTCTAGATTAACAGAAACCCCTCAATAAATTAGAATAGCAACAAAAGATTGACAGATTGCAAGAGTTTATTTCAATAAATTGCAGCAATTATGGTTTACAGCTAATTACTTTCCACTGAATGAATAAACCTATGCAAAGGGACTTGTACTACAGAGATGTCCAATCAAAATGGGGAGCTCTCAAAAGCCACAAAAGCTCATTTCTTACTAAAGAGGAATATTGTGTCCTTTACTATCAGTGGAAAGTTGAGTGAAAAGGGAAAAATGTGTTGAAAAACGTAGATAAACACAATGATTAGGCTTAGTTTTTATAATATTGCAATTTTCTGAACATGAGTAATATTTTTCTTTTATCCCTGTCATTTTATATTGTTCATATGATTTATTTACTTATGTGATGTTTTCCACCTCTTACATTTTATACATTTCTCTCAGGTTGTTTTTAAATGAGAACTAGTTCTCAAACATTTTACCTGGTAAAACAAAGGTTGATAACAGTCATAAATCTATATATGAGTTTCACTTTTTGAATTAAATAAATGAGAAAACTTTTTGTTGATGTTCTGTTTTTATAAATCGGTTTGATTCTGCAGCTCGAATTTATTTTTTCTGTTTCTCATTAGCAGAGTGTTGCAGCGACAGTGAAGAGGAAGTCGTGCTTCTCAGAAGAAGACATCACAAGGTCAACCCCTTGTCCTCCCCAGAAGTGGTGAGCAAAACATTTTCTTTTCATAAAAGGCAGGAATTTTATATATATATATATATATATATATATATATATATATATATATATAACATTTTGTTTAATTTCCCTGCTGTGGAACCAAAAAGAAGAAGAAACAGCAGCCCATCACAAGACATGTAATCTTCAGGCTAGCTCTGGTTGCCACGGTTACGAGGATGCATTAGCATTAGCATGCTACATAAAATGTTTATTCTTTTCTGCCAGTCTAAGATCCTGAGTGACGTGGACTCACCGGTGGCGGTGAAGAAGAATCGTCCTTCTGTACTGAACACAGTAAGAATATCGACATTACCAGAGAAACAAACACTCACCGAGTCGGGTAGAAACTATTTACATTTACTCTGTTACATTTACTTTTTTGAACAAGAAATACTTTTGGGAGTATTTTTACTATACTGTGCTTTTTACTTTTACTTGAGTAATTGCATTATAAAGTGTTTCTGCTCCTACTTGGGTAAAATCTCTGAATTTTCCTCCCACTGAATGAAAAACAAACATGTTTTAACCAAAAATTCAGCAGACACAGAAAAACACACCTGCAGTTTTTATTAAAGTTCCATAAGTTTTTATTTAAAGGAACTGATTTGGAAAAAATTTATTATTTTTTTGTTACTTATATAAATTAATGCCTTTAAAATACCAAAATTTTTATATTTTAATCTGATTGTTATTTTTAGTTATTAGATGATTGATAATTTTGTCAGTTACTCGTTTTACTGCTTTACTCTTAAGTAATTTCTTGACTACTTTTACTTGAGTAAAAACACGTTGCAGTAGTTCTACTCTTACTTGAGTAAAATTTTTGGGTACTTTAATTACCTTTGGTGACAGACCAACACAGCGTAGTGTATAATTGTAAACATTTTTTCTGTAGAAACACAATTGATAAATTCAGCTGGAAGAATTTAATTTGCGAGCTTCACATTCCATTTTGGAGAGAAATACACAAGGAGGTGGTAGGTTTTCAGTTTGTGATGCTATATCTGGGTAACTTTGGTGGACTTCCAACATTTTTAAAACAAGCATTTTTTATGTGCTCAATAACAAACAATTTTAATTTTATTTATACTTCCAAGGTTTCCCCCAGAAAAGTTGCTGATCCCGGTGGTTGGGGCTCTCGGCAGTCATTCATCCAGCGGCCCGCCATGTTTATAAGTTAAAAAATGTTTAAAGTTGACAGGAAATTTGAAAATATCACACGATAATTATGTGTTATTGGAAGATTAATATCTGAACACCAACTATAAAGTCTTAAAAAATGCAAGCATTTAAAAAGAACTTAAATAAATACTGCTAAGCCTGGTAGGGGCACAAGTAAAGCCTGGAGGCCCGCCAGGCTTATATTACACTGGGGGAAACCCTGAATGGTGCTTTGCTTCTCGGCATAGAGAGCAGGCCAAAATCAATAATACATAAACCAGGGAAAAACCATGTACAAGTATCATTTCTGTAAATGAGAAATCATTAATAAAGTCTTTTCTTCTGTCATCCAGACTGACGAAACTCAAGCTGGAGATTTTTCGGATGATGATTTCCAGAACTGCTCCATCTTCATGCGCAGAAAAACAACAACTGGAGACCAGAGGCAACAAGTCCAGCAGCCCAGCAACAAGGTCAGAACAGCAACAGATGGGCCTGCAGGGCAGTGAGGTGAAGCTAACTGATTAGCTTCTAGATTTCCATGTTAAGAAGCTCAGTGACACCCAGAGTCAACTTACATTGAAAAAATTACTTTTACTTGAGTAACTTTTTTGAAAAAATTACTTTTAGGAATATTTGTACTATGCTGTACTTTTCATTTTTACTTAAGTAATTTTATTATGGAGTATTTCAACTCTTACTTGAGTAAAATCTCTGGATTTTCTACCTACTGAATGATTTAACCAAAAATTCAGCAGACAGACACACACCTGTAGGTTTTGGTAAAGTTTTTTATTGAAAGAAACTGATTTTTATTGTTGTTTGTTACTTACATGGATTATTGTCATTTGTGTTCTTAAAATACTGAAATTTCCATTTAGCTTTATATTTCGGTCAGTCTAATTATGTAATTGTTAAATATTAACACTATGTTGAAGTAGTGCTACTCTCACCTGAGTACACTTTTTGGGTACTTCACCCCCGTCTGGTGGCACCAGCAGAGTCACAGGAGTGCATTTCCTCTGGTCTTCTTTATTAGCTTTAACATGCTTGTTTCATGTCAGCTGCACCGTTCCATTAAATTCAGATTTAGCTGTTGTTGCTCTGCATCAGAACCCCAGAGGTCAGAAAGCGCGTCAGTTTCTGGATGAAGAGGCGGAGCTGTCAGAAGATGAAGAGGGAGCGGATGTCTCGTCTGACGAAGAGGACAGCGCAGATCTGGATCGGTCCCTGGAAGGCTTCGTTGTGGACAACATGCACCTTTCCCAGGGACTGAACGGTTGGTAGCCTGAACGGTTGGTAGCCTGAACGGTTGGTAGCCTGAACGGTTGGTAGGCTGAACGGTTGGTAGCCTGAACGGTTGGTAGCCTGCTTGGTGCGCGTTGTTCAGATCTCATTAGGTTCTGTTAATCTCACCCTGGTTCTGTTAATCTCACCCTGGTTCTGTTCTGCTCCACATCAGACTCAGAGATGCGTGGAGTTTACCTGAAGTCTGTGAGAAGCCCTGCAGTCCGGGGAAAATTCAAAATGTCCTATAAAAACCATCAAAACATGGATATTTTTTCTCAGGTATTTCATGTTTTACTCTCTACTTTTATTTTAAAAAGGCACTAATATGTAAAATTAACTTTTTTGAGTTTTACATTGTGTTATAATGTTATTCCCTCATTTAAAAACATACCTGAAGTGTTTCTTTGATTCTTTCATACATGTTTGAGAAATCCTTTAACCGCTATGGCAACCATTCAGCTGTGTAAAACGCCAGGGTGGACGTAGCCCCGCCTTCGAGGCGTAGCGTAGCTACAGTTTCCAAGCTTCCTGCCCCACAGAGCAGCCCTTCCCCACGACTCCCCCACTTAGGTCCTTCAGACTAGCCAGCAGCAATTAGCAAACACCTGCTGAGCTCATTAAACAAACAACTTCTCAGGGCAACGCTGGCAAAAATGTTGTTAAAGGGTTAATAAAGGAGCCATGCTGTGATTGCTTCCTGAAGGCAGTTTCAGAAAGAAGTGGGAGTTCTTAAAGAGACAGAGGCCCAATTTCAAGGCATTAAATTACAGTCAAATATTTTTTAAAGTCATACGCTGCAAAAACACCAAATATCACCAAGTGTTTTTATTCTTGTTTCTAATCCAAATATCTTATTATACATAAAAAGTTAGACAAAACTAACTACAAGTATCTTTTCAACAAGGTATAATAGCTTGTTTTAAGTAAATAACTTAAAAAAGTACTAATTCTTTTGGCACATAAATTTACTTATAATAAGTACAAGTATATTGTTATAAGTAAAATAATTTGCTTATGGAACAAGTACTTTTTTATCAATATTAAAGTATAAAACAATTTATTATACCTTGGTGGCAAGTTACTTTTAAGTTAGTTTTGTCTTAATTTAAGTGTAGTAAGATATTGGCACTAGAAACAAGACTAAAACTACTTGGCAAGATTGTGTGTTTTTGCAGTGTATTTGAGTAGCAGCTGAAGCTTACATCATTACTTAATTGTGCTACAAAATGCCACTATATGCCTGGAAAACACACAAACAGTGACCTTTTGTTGGCAGGTGCCTGAGATGGATGAGACGTATGCAGAGGACAGCTTTGTGGTTGGCAGTGATGAAGAAGATGGGGAGAGTAACGAGGAAGAGCCTGAAGACGTCGAACTTCTGCCTGACGTGTCGCTCACCGACGGGAGACGGCAGTACGCAACCAGACGGCGCATTTTCCTGCACAAAGCCAGAGCGGGACTCGAAACCAACGCCAGAACTCAGCCCGCCGCAGAGCAAAGAACCAGAACCAAACGCTCACGAGTCATCTGCCTGAACGAGTCCAGCGAAGAGGAGACTGAGGAAGTGGGCAAAAATCAGAATCCAGATCCCAGCGGGCAGAAAAGAGCGTCCTCTGCTTATGCTAGCGTAGCTTCTAAAGTCTCATTATTGAGTAAAGAACAGAGTGAAGAGCAGCAACATGAGAGGTAAGTAGCTTGATGACATACTGACCGTCCTCTTCAGGACGTCTTGGGAAAACACAGTATCTTCAGTCAGAGTCTTCTTCACATTTGCTGTAATATGGACTGCTACAAGAGATCTGTCCTCCAACAGCCGTCACCATCTACGATAACACTGAAGAATTTCAATTAATATGAGTTGCAACATTTAATTTCCCTTTTGATCAATGACGTATTTTTGAATTCAATCGAATATTCCTCTGACGCCTTCCCCTTAGAGAAAGCTCTTTTTTATATTTAAGGTTTATTTAAGCTTTTGAAGATATAGCCCTGTCGCAATAAGGAATAAATCAATTATACGATAAATTAAAAAACTCAATCATTTCCATTTGCATGATTTATCATTCTTCTCCATTTCTACCAAAAACTGGTTGAGAAAAGTCTTCATTCTGTTGCTTTGGTCTCAACTAGCTTCTTCACAATAACGTCTGGGACAATTTATCGTCCAGCAATATTGTTATTGTAACAGGCTTATGGAGAGACAAACTCAAAGCAAGAACAACAAGAAAGTTTCTAGAAAGTTTGTCAACATGTTGCTGCAAGGCAACTAAAAATGAGTGAGTCAGGAGCAGCTAAAGCCCTTCCTTTACCTACTTTGGATCAGACTTCACTTAAATTATTATTTAACTTGTTTTCTATTCATATTATGTGTCTAATGCAATATATGTTATTGATTTATTGCCCAGTGCTAATAATTTTCTGTTTTTCCTGCAGGTGTCGTCAGAAGTTAGAGAATCAGCATCTGCTCTCGGATGAGCTCGACTTTGCAGAGCAAGAGCCGACTTTAATAACAGTAAAGAAACTCCACAATTATTAAGAGAGACAATAGCTGCGTTTCCATTCACTATAAAACTGCAAAAACAAATTTGCTTAATAGAAAGAACAGTTTAGAAAATACTCCATTTTTGTGCTCGAAAGAGGTGTTTTTTTTCCAGCTGCAACAACAGATTTATTTTGCAAAACTACTGAAAACACTTTTGTTAAGTCGCATGCTTTTGACTCAACTTCTTTTTGAAAACATTAGCACTTTAACATTGAATTTTGTTGTTTTTATATATTTCTTTTATGTTGTATATTAAAAGTTGCTCTGCCAAAGTCTCGATTTATTTTGGGTTGTTTGTGTTGGTTTTTTCTTATTTTTTAGTTTGTTTTTTTTTTTTTTCTGTATGTGTTGTGAAAACATAAAGTATGGTATCTTTTTGAGGTTGATTGTAGATATTAATATTAATAATAAAGTTTGATTCACGTGATCAACAACCGGATGTTACTACTGGCGGAAACAACAAAGAAGAAAGACGACAGGAAGTAGTAAGAGCATGATGGTTTGTTTAGTTTTCTTCCGGATTGTGTGTACAGTTTATAGAAAGTTGTGTGCCATTTAAATATGTTGAATTCGTCGCTTTTCTGTAAAATTAGCAAATACAATTTCCCCAAAATGCCTCATTTGTAGCCGCTCCCAATTTTAAGGGGTTTGACGCGACGTCTCTGATTACTGATTATGAGCGTAACTTCAATGCGTCACCCGTCGCTGCATTGTTTTTTTAGTGACGTATCGCGAGCACGAGCTTATTCACGTGTGATTTTAAAATCGTCTTGCGTAATGGAAACGCAGCAGTTGCGAAATTGTCTTTTTTTATTTTATTATTACAACATCGACAAAAATTTGCGCACACTTGTAACGGAAGCGCAGCTTGTGACCTCTCACCCTAACTTTGCAGGGAAGTCCTTCCGCGTCCTCAGCGGCTCAGGGGTCCGCTCCTCAGGATCCGGTACCGGCGGTGACCGAGCCGCCGCCGCCGCCGCCTCTCCCCGGGTCGGTCAGCATCCTGATGGACAGCCGCTCCACCGGCGGCATGGTGGAGCTGGTGATGAGTCTGCGTCAGCGCCACGGGGCTGACGTCCACGTCTGCTCTCTGGACAGCAACTACTTCATCGTGAGCAACCGCATGGCGGTAATGAGGCAGAGCCAATCGGATTTGGCCGCGATGCAGAACCGGAAGCGACTGGCGGAGAGATTGAGCAACATGCAGGGGTTGTTTGAGCGAGTGTGTCTGATAGTGGAGAAAGATCGGTCCAAGCAGGGTGGGTTTTAAAGATTTACGGCCTGATTTAAAGCTGCAGTGTGTAATTAAAAGTTGTTACTTTTACAAGAAAAGCTATAAAGTTATGTTTAAAAAATATGTTTTTCCATATTTGTTAAAATTTTCACCGTATGGTATGGAGACAGATAAATATGAAAAATTTGTTTACCTCTTCTTGATCACAAACAACTAATCAGAGCCAGGTGGAAGGTATTAACACTGTCTATCATGCTCATGTATGCGCTGTTCTATGTCCAAATGGCAGAGAAACAACTTGCAGTTACAGGAAGGCTGTTCATCAGTGGCTGTGCTAACTAGCATTAGCATTTGTGGCAGGGTAAGTTGTGGTGAACCACCAGCCGAAGCTTACATGAGGATTATTGTCAGCGCTAAGCCCCTCCCCCTGGCTCTGATTGGCTGTTTCTGACTCCAGATGACAATAACACAAGTGAAAAACATTTTTTTTTATAAAAGTGACAAACAAGCCTGGCCGTTTTTGTTTACGACGCAGGTGAAGTTTCCCGCCCTTTCCAGCGAACCCGTTACTATGACAACACTCTAGTGGCCCTGGTCCGGGCCGGGATTCGCCTCCTGTGGAGCGACGGCGCCGAGGAGAGCGCTGGGTTGTTGGTGGACCTGGCCAAGCTGGAGAGCCGTAAAGGTCAGGGCATCGCGGTGCCCCTGAAGGTCAAAGGTCAGCGTAGGGAGGAGGCGCTGCAGATGTACCTGAGTCTGCCTTCGGTCAGCCATGTTCACGCTCTCAACCTGCTGCACAACTTCAGCAGCGTCGCACAGCTGATGAACAGGTAAAGGTTCTGACAGAACCGGGACGGGTCTGGCACCGTCCCTTTAAATGGATTGCCTATCCGTTTATGCCTCTTTCTATTCATCCATATGTTCATCAGTCCGTTCATCCATTAAGCTCTGCTTATTCATGCAACCATTCGCCCATCCTTCCTTTTGACCATTTGTTCTCTCATCCATTCATTTTTGGTGTAGGTGTTCACCTCTTTCTCTTATTCACTCCTACATCCATCCATCGGTTCAGTTATTCCTCCGTTCATTTGTCCCCTTATTCATCCATCTTCTCATCCTTCTATCCATGCAAAAGTTTATCCCTCATCCATCCATTTATTTATCAATCTGTGAATAGACCAATTTATTTATTTTATAATTGAGTCAGTAGAGAATCTGGAAAACTCATAAATGCGTCATAATTCTGTATTTTCTGCTCGGTTTTTTTCTTCCAGCTCCGTTGAGTCGATCCAGAAAGGCGGCTGCATGAGCCGATCCAGAGCCGAGGAGATCTACCGCTTCCTGCGTCGCTCCTGTGACTGCACCCTCTTCACCAAAACACCCAAAGCTGGAAAAATCGGCTAGAGCCCCAAAGGAGACGCGACGTCAATCTATTCAGCCGCTTTGGCAAAAATATCAAGGCTCAGAAGTGCAACAATTCAATAAATATTCAGAAAATAAAAACCTGCAGAGGATATTTAAAACAAAAAACGGGAATACATCCATTAAAATTTAAACGCATCATGAATGTTACATTTAATAGTCACCTGATTATTATTGAATTATTGCACTTTTGTTCTCAGATTTGCTGATTCCAGTTACTGTGTAACTTTGTTGAAATTCCTCAGTGAGAGAAACGCCTCGTCTTTTGCACAAGTAAACCAGGGGTGTCCAAACTTTTTGTCCCAGGATCCAAAGCTGTTTAATTTTATCTACTGGCAGGCCTCAACATTCATTAAAGATCCAGAACTTAAAATAGGACTTCGGATTGTTGCCTTATTAAAAGAAAAACATTTTTTTTTAAATGATCATTCTTGTGTTGTGGTTACAACCAAACAAAATAATTTCAAGGGCCACAAATGGCCCCCGGACCTTACTTTGGACACCCCAGAGTTAAAAAGGAACAAACCTCAACATTAAAGTGGATAAAATGTTTGTTTTTATTCTCATCTGTTCGTTTTTTGACCAATTTAACACCAAGGTCCCGATCAAGAACTCTAAAGCACTTTTGTCAAATAATGCATTAAAGTACAATAAATATATTTTTTAATGTTTTCTGATTTGCATTTTTATACTTGTAATATTGCTTTTCGCCGCTAGGGGGTCAGCATCTACTGACGTCAAACTGCTTTAATTTTCCACAATTAACACTTGTGCAAACTGTCTTAGAAAACAAATCTTTATTTTTTTTTAAAGATCTACATTTGAATGGCTACTTTGGTGCAAAGTATCGTACAGAATCAAGCACAGGATAC
Source organism: Poecilia latipinna (assembly GCF_001443285.1). Taxonomy (NCBI): domain Eukaryota; kingdom Metazoa; phylum Chordata; class Actinopteri; order Cyprinodontiformes; family Poeciliidae; genus Poecilia; species Poecilia latipinna. The sequence continues at coordinate 41,730 of NW_015114070.1, read as the reverse complement.
AAAGCAGCATTCGACAGCTAAAGCAGTCCTTCCAACTTAGAAAAAAGGCAAACAAAATTACAAAAAAGTCATTCTATAGCCTCGACAACAATCAGCAGCACTTTCACATTAATGTACATTATGTCCAACAACACGCACCATCTACATACAGGGATATTACTCATGATTATTGGGAAATTTAACCCACATTTAAGCTCTTAAGTCTCAACATTCATCCAGTTTAATCCATGCTATTCAGTAAAATATGCAGTCATGTAAAAAGAGCAGCTATTGATGCAAATGGGTGAATGTAGCTGGTCTGCTGCTGCCCCCTTGTGGACAAAGTGACTTCTGCTAACAGTTTTCATTTCTTCCAACCCAACTCTAAACACAGCATTCAGTGTTTTAAGTAGTTACTGCAAAAAAAAGAAAAAACATTTCGCCTTAGCTTCAACCATTCATGTGGTTATATAAGGTGCTTCTTTAAAACGCAGACTTACGTTTGATTTTATCTGAGAAAATATCCAGAAATGTATTTATGCAACACTACAAGGAGGTTAAAGTCACACAAAGCCAGCCGACCTGTTAAAAATACTTTGGGAACGTTTTTGTAAACTATTCTCCGTTATTGCAAGATGCCAGATAATCATGACAGTTTTGATAAGTTAAAATAAAAAATGACCAGAATAACTGCACCAATTTACATGCATGCAGTCACTATCTGACCTAGATAGTATCGGAACTAACATCGGTATCGGACAATATTTGTCAGATATGAACAATATATATTCAATTTTCACCCCAAATGTGTCGTAAAAGTGGTGAAATGTAGACAATATCTCTAAATACTAACAACAAATATGGTTATTGGCTCATATTTTCATATTGATGAATCCTTACTAAACAGCATTATAGTTTTTAAACTTGTTTGTAACAATTACAGTAACGATACAGTAGGGGTGCACCGATTTATTTTGGGTGATCGGCCGATACTTGCATGTAAAGCCGATCTTATTTCAACCGCACAGTTGCAGTTAACAATAGTCACTGTTACAAACTGCTACATTTACCAACATTTCAAACAAAAAAAAACAAACAGTATCGTCCAAAATCGGAATCGGCTTTTTTTTTTTTAAAGATACAGAGCATTGACAGAAACTAACTCCAAATCGCTAAACATGAAATTAGCAGAAAGTAATGCTAACCGTTAGCATGACTGCAGAACCAATGTATGTTTCTTACTTAAAGACCTGAGTTTGGCCTGAAAGCTGCAATCGGTGCACCCTTACGATACTGTTCCCAATATAACTATTGTAGAAAAGCATGGGTGAGAAAAGAAGCCATATATACACACAAATTCAGCTTTTAGTTTTAAAAAAAAAGTTTTTAAATACCACAGACGGATGGAGAGGTGCGCATCAGCTAATCTGCACCTTACATGCTGGTTGGTTGCGGCTGCAGCTGCACGGCGGGCGGCTCAGTGTTCTGCATGCCGCATTCCTCCTCCCGTCGCATGTACATTAAAAACAGAGTCACAGTGGCGAAGGTGGTGGCGTTGACCGGGAAGGCGCGCAGCAGTGTGGAGGTGAGGCCGCGTGTGAACACCCGGTACCCCTCCTTCTGTAAGCTCTGCCTGACGCAGTCCGCAATGCTGCCGTATTTGTTGACGCCGCCGACGCCGTCGGCCTGCAGCCGCGACTTGATGACGTCCACCGGGTATGTGGAGAGCCAGGAGGCGATGCCCGACATCCCGCCGGCGAACAGCAGCTTTGGGATCATGTACGGGTCCTCCGGCTCGCAGCCCAGCGAACGCGTCAGCACGTCGTACGCCAGGAAGTACACGCCGAAGCCGGGCGTCTCGCGCAGCAGCGTGGTCACCATGCCGCGGTTGATGCCCCGGAACCCTTCCTTCCTGTAGATTCTCACCAGGCAGTCCAGGGAGTTCTTGTACATCTTCTTCTTGGACTTCTTCTCGCCGGTTCCCTGCATCTGCATGCGCGTCTTCGCCAGCTCCATCGGGCAGCAGATGACGCATTGGATGGTTCCGGCAGCGGCGCCCGCCAGGAACTGGTTGAGGGGCGTGTCGCGGCCGAGCTTCCGCATGGCGTTGCCTTGGACGCCGAAGACGATGGCGTTGATGAACGTCAGCCCCATCATTGGAGAACCGATGCCTTTATACAGTCCGAGCATCTGTACACAGGACAAACAAAGAGGTTTTCTTTCGCCTGGGTTTATAAAAGAAACATAAAACGAGACGCAGACGTGCAACAGATGAAGACATCTTAACAGTTTGCCTTATTTCCTGATAAATTTGTGTGTTTAGCAGTTTGGAGTTAGTTTATGACAATGTTTTTTTGTGCTTAGCGTTAGCTTCCACTACTTTTTGAGTTTGAGAGTTCATTAGATTTTACTAATTTTTGTTCTACTACATTGGTGGTAGCCAATAGTAGCATTAGCTACCACCAATGTAGTAGCTAACTACTGAGTTTGCTAATAATTGGTGATAGCTAGTTTCCTACTGGCAATAACTACTGCCGATTTTTGTGCAAACATTTATTCTCCATTACAACCATGGCAGCCATTTTGACGTATGTCCACCAGAAAAAAAAACATACAAAGAAAATATAAATGGTTTCCATGGTTCAGTATATGCAGACTATAATTTGACAAACACGTTCATCTAATTGGATATTTTAGTGCAAACATCCAGAAAAATCAGAAAAAAAATCTCAGTAAATATTTTTATTGTCCAATCATGCCTTATTTGACACCAAAATATCCATCTGTGGTAAATATTAGCAAATACAGCTCAAAAATAAATTTTTAATTGCAACCATCTTAAATTTTTCAAACAAGCAGGCTCCTGGGAACATCTATGCCAATTTAGGTTCTTTAAAGATTTTTAAATATCCTGCTGCATTAACTTACAATCATGACTCCAACTAAATGCAACCAAGTTTCTAAGTTTTGAATCAACTAAACGTGAAATGATAATCATAATTCCACCATGTGTGAAAGCGATGAGACCAAGCATACGCCATGAATAGCACAAAAGTCCAAAGCCTTATTTAGCTCCCTGATCCCAGCTGGAAGACACTCTTCTCTCTAAGGTGGGGCTGATGCATGTAATCGCAGATGGAGCCGAAACTTGACACTTAAAACCCAAGTAGGATAACAGAGAAGGCGACACTTACCGATTCTTGGCGCACGATCGACTGAAAGCAGTGAAATGTCCCGCGGTAAAGAGGTTTGTCCACATTTTGAACCTGAAGCCGCACCTGGGGACGACAGCGCTAACGTTAGCGGAGCATTTGAAAGGCACAAAATAAAGAGCACAGTGACTATATATCACTGCAAAAATCACAAAATCTTACCAAGTAATTTTGGTCTTTTTTATAGTGCAAATATCTTAGTACACTTGAAATAAGAAATTGTAACTTTTTAGTAAATAGTTCTTTAAAATTGTAGAAAAAGTACTTGTCTCATTGGCAGATTATTTTATTTTTTCTCAGTGTTTTAAGTGAAATAATTTGCCAATTTAACCAGTACTTTTTCTGTCAATATTAAAGGAATTATTTACTTACAACCAGCTTCAGTATCTTACTGAAAACTTACTTATAACTTAGTTTTCATGTTTTAAGTGTACTAAGGTACCACTTTTCCATAAGGCTCCCCTTATAGATGTTATTAATTAATCTCTAAACACTTTCTAAATCATTAATAACCGTTTATTATGCATTAATTGTGAGAAGGCGATAAAACCTACTAGTTTCTTGTCTCACCTATTTATTTTTTTACACTAAATGCTTCAGACTATTTTGTAAGCACAATAAGCATTTGTAAGCTTAATTTTTTAGTATACATTAACAGTTATTAATGATTTAGAAAGTGTTAAAGAGCTTTAGTATTCTAAAGTTGCACTAAAAACTAGAACAAAAATACTTGGTAAGGTTGCGTTTTTTCAGTGTACGAAGCAGGGAAATAAGTAGACAATCATTCGTTTGAAGGGTTAAAATGCTTATGGGGTGCAACATTACCACGTTGAGTAAAAATGAAATAAAAATAAATAGGAGAAAAAAATAAAAATGCCTTCTTGGCTTTTATATTTCTATAGCTCAAGACAGGACATTGGGTGAGATAAAGAAAGACCTGGACCATACTTACTAGGTCACATTTCCGTGGAGAGGTTGTTTATTTCTCTCTCTCATCTACAACACAGTGACACTGTAGCTGTTAAAGACAGCCGCCCCGAGCCCCAAGCAGACACCGGCTCAGGGAGAAATGACATCAAACAGCAAGGTGTAAAAAGAACTACAACCAACATCCATTCAGCCTCTACAACAAGCTGCAACGCTAACATTCCCCTTCATGTGAAGAAGCTTCCTCACCATGCCAGCAGCGGACGCTTTTCCAGCACGGAGATATTCATTTACTTTATGACGGCTACGTTCACACTGCAGCCGGAAGTGACCAGAATCCGATTTTTTATGACGGTCTGAACAATAGAAACTGGATTTTTTGATTGGATATGTGGCTCTAAATCCGTTATCTGATAAGGTCGCATTCATCCGACCGGAACGTCATTGATTCTCGACGAACGTCACTATTATGCGTCCTGATACGCGCAAACATAAAGAAAAAACAACTATGGCGGACAAAAATGAGGACTATGTTGTTAATATCCTCCTGACTACCAGTAGTTCATTTTTGTCCTCTGTAGAGGACATTTCTAAACTTGAATATCTCCCACCCCCTGCATTCTACTGAATTAATTCATTTTGGTATCTGGAGAGGACATTTAGGGCTTTTCAATGATACATGTGAAGGGGTGGGACTTTTGTACGTACCTTTTTCTAGTTCATAAAAATGGCATTCATCAGTAATACATTTTATGGGAAGAGACAAAGTAAGTGCATAAAACCTTTTATTACCTTACAAAGACTGTGGGATTTTTAAAAAATGCTAATTGGACAATATTTTTTTTCCTGGTAGTCAGGAGGTTAAGATGACTCCAGTCGGACAACTTTAAAATCGTAAAATATTAGCATTCACGTTTACTTCCGCAAACACTTCTTTGTATCATTGCGCATGCTCGCTATTTGGGTCGTTACTGCGCCGTGGCGCCCTCTACTGCGCATGCGGAACATTTCAGGTCTTTCGCAGTTTCATTCAAGCCTCATTTGGACTGATATCAACTGGAAAACTGCCTGGATGATCCCCCATAAATATTTCATTGTAAACAATGTGAAGGAAATGTGATTTAAAATTCTTTACAAAATTTACCCTGCGGTCAAATTTAAAGATACTGTGACGCATGTTTTGGCACAGACCTTTGTAAGGAGATTTATTAATAACCATATTTTGAGGTGTTTTTACTTAAGTTAGGGAAATGTTTTATTCTGTTTTTCTAAATTCTCCAGAAAGGATCCTAAATGTTTTTTTATAATGAACTTTTTACATTTATAAATGTAAATTTACAAATAAAGCGCCATGTTTTCCTCATGTAATTAAAGATATGGAACTATAGGTTAAAACAATAACAGTCTACTAATGAAAAGGCCCTCAGGAAAAATCCTATGTAAATCTTCTGTATACTTGTCATTTATTTAAATACAAAAAGTCACATTTGGAAAAAAAAAATTACAAAAAAATGAAATAAAATCAGATTTGGGTTACTTCAGGCTGCAGTGTGAACATATCCTATGAGTTACTAGATTCATGCAAAATGCTGCTAATATTCACACACATTCTCTGAGGTAAACACACCGGAAATTTAATTTTTTTTAGGGTTTTGTAGTTTAAGAAAATGAATAACTGGGTTGGATTAGGAAGTATTGTCCCGTCAGAGGATTTTTCTGGCCCCAATTTAGTGAAATATGCTCTAAAAATAAAACATACATGGGAAAAATGATTACAAATTTCATCCTTATGTCGAAAATGTTTATGTTCTGTTATTCAAAAAATTTAAATTCACTAAATTATGTTTATTGCCTAACAAGAGTGAAAGAAAATCAAAGGAAAGTATTAGGAAACACCCACCTTTACAGTATCAAATGGATGGCCGACCAAAACACCAGCAGCACCTGCAAAATAATAAAACTTAATATATACAAGAGTGTATCTGTACACCGATTGCAGTTTTCTGACTTCCTGATTATTATTTTTTTTCAGAAGAATCACTAAATATAGCAACAAGTAAATCCAAGCAGAAAGCAAATAAATTTTGACTATAACTCTGCTTAGTTTCTGTTTAATATCTGTGTTTTAATCTTTATTTTATGGTTGTTGTAAATTGCGAAGCACTTTAGTCAACTGCAGTTGTTTTAAATGTGCGACAAATAAATTTGAAATCGGCCAACGGTGAATCGACACCGGCCCCGTTTAGTCCGATTTAATCGAACTGTAGTTTGTTTTTCTAAACAGTCTGGTTTATTTGGGAAGGTGTGAATCTGCAATTAAACCACTAACTCCAAAAGCAGAAAGTGGACCACAGAGCAAGGCATTCTGGGTAAATACAACCAGAAAGCATGCTAGCTTAGTGCTAGCAGGAGAAATGGCTTGTAGTTTTTTACAAAAAAAAATAAATAAATAAAAAAAATCCTACAAACATTTTTATTTACATTTGTACGGAGAAAGTTTAATTCTGTCTTTATTTGGATGTTTTCACATCGGGTTTTTTTTTTTCAGTGGTTCTTGGTACAGCGCCCCCACAGGTGAGGGGGGAACAGGTTTTTCAAATTGTTTGATTTGACACAAACACAGCAGCTGAAAAAATTTAATAAATGTTGCAATTTTGTTGCCCAATCGAACAGAATCTACCAAACTATCAAATCATATCAGAAAAATCCAATTCAGCAATTTGGAAATATTTCTGGTCTTGAAAACACGGACAATAACAGCGTGAAAGCTAAGTGAAGAAAGTTACAATAAGAAAATCCCAAAGGAAAACGTTTGACCATTAGTTTGTGACTTTAATCTTAAATTATATTTGAGTTGTTTAGCATGAAAATGATCCAAAACAAACCAGCATGCACCTTAGATTCACTCTGGGATTACTATAAATCCATACTTTCAATTAAATGTTGCTAGAAAACCATCCAATGTGGCTGATTAAAACAAAGAATAGAGACTCAAAATCCATCCAGAGTGAAATAAATATTTCAGACAGTTACTGAAAGATTCTGGTAGTTAAATTTAAAGAGAAAATTACTTTTTCCACATTGAACAGGTTGGTTTTGATAGTTTTTTCCCCCCTAATTTAAATCATTCTTAAGTATCTTTTCATGTGATGTTAATATTTATCTCATGTTCTGACACTAAAAAGTAAAAAGCAAATTATTTTTCTTAGGAGTGGAGATAATTGTTCAAATGACACCAAACTGACATTTTTTAGCAAATCCGTTTGCATTTTGACATTTAATCAGTTTTATCACACATTTCTGCAGCTATAAATGTATTTTTTTTATACATTTGTGGAATCTATTTGTTTTTTTGCTCCCTTTGCAATCCTGCCAGGTGTTGTGGTGTTGAGTTATCAGTCGGTCGCTACTCCGTAAGCAGTGACGTCAGTCATAAAGCGGCCTGTCCTTGACTCATGTCAATGATCCCAAAACTCAATTTTACAGCAATTATCTCCATTTATGAGCCAAAGCACACTTTGAAATCCAAACATGCGTAAAAATGAACCTTTTGTGATTGATTCTGGGATGGTTTTAACTCGCTGACTTATGTGGGACTTTTCTGAGAAACATTCCCCAGAAATGTTTCTCAGAAAACCCTAAGTGGGTTATTTATAGTGAGTTAGTAGAAGCAGAAAAAACAGACGTTGCACTGCAAAAACAAAATCTTACCAAGTATTTTTGGTCTTGTTTCTATTACAAATATATTATTTCACTTTAAATAAGACAAAACTAACTTACAAGTATTTTTTCAGCAAGAAATGTCAGCTTTTCAAGTCAATAATTCATTAATATTGTTTTTTTAAAAATACAGATTATTTTACTTGTAATAAAACATTTTTCCCACATAATAGATTAAATAATGTGCCAATGGAACTAGCACTTTTATCATCAATAATAAGAATTATTAACCTAAAACAAGCTAGAAAAGCTTGAACATTTAAAATAAGACAAAACTAAGATAAAACTAGACAAAAATACTTTAAGATTGTTTAGTACCAAGTTGTTTTTTTTACTTAAAAGGGGATTTTTTTTGTTCGGAACCAATAACTATCAGGGTTTTGAACTTTCACTTTTCTAGATTGAGAAGTATTTCTACTTTCCACCATTGTAACGTTGTGATGTTTTAAAACTAAAATTTAAATGTGAAAGCTACAACTCATACGTTTATTTAGTAACAAATGATGTGGATTAGCAATTCTTGTCAACATTTCATGGCTTAATCCAGAACAAGTTACTCTGGAATATCGTCTCTGCTGCCAGGACATTTAGCTGCTAGCATAGCATACAGGAATCGTTTTCATTCAGAGGCTTCTGCAGATTCTCTGGAATACTGACTGCTACTGGAGCTCCTTCCTGTCCACAGCATCACCACCCAAAACAACTCAACATTTTAATTGTCTTTGGAGGAATTAAAGTATTTTAAATTTAAATTGGCACATTACCTAAAAAAACAAAAATCAATTTTAATCTGCTTGTTTTTTGGTGAAATTATATTATCAGTATAGTTTTAAGAAAGAAAAAAACTAGGCAGCTAAGCCCACCCATTTTTGTTTAAATACAAAGTAAAGGAATTTAAAATGTTTTATTTGTTCACACTGTCTTTTCCTCGTCACATAATTTGATCTCTAAACAGTTTAAATACAAAAACTGGCTTCTCAATTTAAAAAAAAATGTCTGAATCGAATCTCTAGACTCTGAAATATTTTCATTTCTATTATTAACTTGATTTTGTTTAAGGTGCCACCTGCACCTCGTATCTCCCTCCAAACTCTTTTCAGATGTTAGCAGCACGGCCTTGAGGGAAGAACCAAACAGCTGACAAGTTTCCCAAACCTTTGTGTTGCTGCTTTTCTGTGGAAACCAGTTTACCAAGAATGACCGAATCAGGACTCCCAGATTGCAACAGTTAACATTTAGGAAAAAACGTCTACTTTATTTTGTTCTTATCGGTTTCATGAATCCTGAAATGTTGAGCTGTTTCTCAGCTTCTCATTCAACAGTGTTGACATCTGAATCCACTCTGATCATCTATAATTCAACATCTACGAATTAATTATCCAAAGTTACTTGAGGCAAAAGCAAACGAAATCCAGTTTCAGGACTGCAACTATAGTTATAAAGTGCTATTCTAAGATGCTCTAGAGACCAAAAAAAATGTAACTTTTTCTAAAAAGAAAAAACTAAAAAAAATACAGCTCGTCTACTTCAATGCTGCAAGCAGTCTTGATAAAAAGAAGCAACTATACTATCTTAATACTTCAGTTTTGTAGAGCAAATTTAACCCAGCACATGTTGGCAACCATTTTCTCCATACGGTACCCCTGTAATGTTGAAACTTGATGCAGGAAAAAACAAAAATATTGTATGTTTTACTGTGCATTTGAGTTTTTTGTCAGTTACTTAAACACCAAAAATAGTGTAATGAACTAAGGTTGTCCAACTTTAAAGTTAAAAGACAACTTTTACATAAGTTTCCATAAAAACCCAAGACTTTAATCTTTTGAATCATAGGAAATAATCTGGAAGCTAAAACATAATAAAAGTCTCCACTTCTTACTCTGTTTCAAACAAAAAGGAGTGGTAAGCTAATCATTTTGTTCTTGTTTGTGCATACTTGTTTCAAATTAATTTATTAAACAAAAGTTCCCAAACTTTAAAGTTGAAATGCTAACTTTTCACTAAAATACAAGATTTCAATCTTTTGGATCATAAGAAATAATCTGGAAGCCAAATCATAATAAATGTTAACTTCTTCCTATTTATTTTCAAACAAAGTAATGGTAAGCTAACTATTTTAGCTGTTCTCACTTATCCTACTGGTTACTTGTTTTCTTCGTTTTGTTTTTTTAACTGTTTGAAATGAATAAATTAAACGTTTCCAGTCAATTTTCTTCCTTTTTTATCCAATATTGGATAAATATGTGGATAAACTGGTTGCATACTTAAGAAACCAATCCCTTTACCCCAATGTGTAATGATGATGACTAATGGTCAGTCAACCCAGGACAGAAATGAGTTTATTAAACTCTGTGTCACCTGTAGAAAGATCAGAGTGCTGGCATTTCCTAATGCAGCTGATGGGATATTGGGAAACAGGCTGAGAATCACCACTCCCCATCTGAGCTGCAGATACCAAAAATTGCATCCGGGTTACTACCAGCCCCCCAAAATAAATAAATTAACAAATAAATGCTAACTCACAGCTTCCACTTTATCATCATCACTCCCTGTTACTATAAAAGATGATGTCGACCCGGAAGAGGTTTGAAACTCGCAGCTTTTCCTTATATTTTCCAGCTGGATGAGCTTCCTGCGATGGAAAATCACCGGCAAGGCTTAAGCTAATGCTAACCAGCTATGCTAACTCACCGATAAGAAAAAAAAACACACAGCCTCACCTCCCACACATCCAGCGGCGAAGTCTAGGGCCATTCCTTTAGAAAATTAACAAGTTGGAAGCCTTCAAGTGGATTTAAGCTGTAATTCAGAATGAATTATAGAAAATAATTGTATTTGGATCTGAACGAAACAGCAGATTTACCCCCCGGCTCGGTGGTCAGCCCGGCTGGAGAAGGTAAACAGTTACTACGGCTAATGAAACCGGCTCTCACTCCGAGTAAATCGTCTTAATTTGTCCCCCTTACTAGAGCTGCTCTTCCTGCCAGACCTTTCTATTTCTGTGCAGCAGCAGAAGGCGGAGGTGTGCCCTTTTTAAGGCGGCCCAATCGGCTTACTTGTAAGCAGACAACTCCCCTAGCGAGCCCTAACCGCCCCCCGGATCCATTGGCTGCAGCGGCTTAAATGTGGGTTAAAATTGTCGCGGCTGATCCCACAGCGTCAAAATCAACAGTGTTATCGCCGTGGTCCGCAGCAGCTTGCGTGAGTTTGCGAAGCAGGATGGTCTGCTGCAAACTGCGTGACCTCTGAGCAACGTGAGCGCAGGATACTGATGCAACACAACATCAAAATTACCCAGAGCCACTTGAGCAAAAAGGATTCACAGTAAAATCATCCACAAGATTATTGGAATATTCTTGAAAAGTTTAACTATCTTTGGAGGCAGTATTTTATAACACAAGCAAGTATGTTCTAAAAAAAAATGCTGCATAGATCAAATCTGGCTTAAAACAAGCTGACTTTGCCTTAAAATTGGGCCTCTGTCTCTATCTGAAGCTCCGCCTTCAGGAAGCCATCACAACATGGCTCCTCTATTAACCCTTTAGTAACGTTTTACTAGCAGTTCACTGAGAAGTAGCTCCTATAATCAGCAGATGTTTGCTAATTGTTGAGGGCTAGTCTGAAGGAGCTGCTCTGCGAGTTGAAACTTGGAAACTGCATCTCTGAGGAGGAGCTATGCCTCGAAGGCGGGGCTAGGTCCACCCTGGCGTTTTGAACAGCAAAATGGTTGCCATGGAAATTAAAGGATTTCTCAAACATGCATGAAAGAATCAAAGCAAAACTCCAGGCATGATTTTGATGAGTAAATAACATCACATATACTCACTGAGTATATGTGGTTGATTGACAGCAGTAAGACCCTCCTCATGGCTCTGATTGGTTGTTTTTGGTTGGGAACAGTGCATTTCTTCAGACAGAGGAGTTACATTTTTTCATAGATTATCTGTCTCGATATGGTGATAGTTTTGACAAATTTGTTAAAAAAACAAATATTTTTTAAAAATAAAAGTTACATAGTGCAGCTTTAATGAGCCGCTAATTGGATCAATTTGTGAACATTTAAATTTTTGAGTGAAATTCACAAGAAAGTTGAGTTATCTGTATTAATAATAAGTTAAATCAATATTTCCTCAAATGTTGCAAAGTACAACCACATTTTTTATGGAAAAATGGTTATGTGTTTTCATAAAATATGACATTTTAACATATAAATATCAAATATCCATGTAGTTTTTTACGTTTTGCATTTTAGCCCTTTTTGCAATATAAAAAGCACCACAAACAACAAAAGATTTCTCAGTGAAGAACAGAACGACTTGCTGCTAACAGTGCAGAACAGTGAGATCTGCTAAGTTACTGATTAGTTGGCAGGACTTTTTAAACAAGCATTACTATTTTTAAATGTTATTAATTAACTTATCTGTTTATTTTTATGTCTTCTGTTTAAGGACAAACACTTCTGTTTGGTGTTTTGGTTCCTCCAAGAAGCCAGCGGTGAAATCTAGCTTTTGTTCAGTGATTCATGGAAAGTCCTTTATTTTCTCAGTTTATCAGCGCGGTAGAGTTTTGATTCCCAAACTGGAGAGGATGAGAGTGTTTATTCTGTTTTTACTGGGATACATGAAGACTTCATGTCTCGAAAGTGGGTTGGGTTTTTTCTAGAACACTTAATTGTGAAAAAAAAAGTCAGATATTTGTCTTCATCACATTTTTTGTTTACTTATAATCAATGATAGTTTTTTTTTATTCAATTGGTGACATTAGTTGTGTTTTTATTACAAATGTGCACAAAACTTTGTAAAATTTCCGCTAATATAAAAAAAGACCCACACATTCGCAGCATTTCCGTTAAATAAGAAACACAATTAAACCAACACCTGAATAAGTTTAGCTTTTTTTAACAGAACATGCCATGTTCCTCCTGTCGTCTTCTTCGCTGTTTCCGTTTGTAGTAAAATCCAGTTGTTTGTCACATGACTCGTGTGGCACGAAAAAATGCAGTTTTTAATAATAATACTCAAATTTATATAGCGCTTTTTAGGACTCTCAAATTGTATGTCAAAATAAATAAATAAGGATACCTGTAGTGAAATAAATAACAATAATAATAATATTATGCCATTGCTGCCAGGTAAAAGTGTTTGTTTGTTTGAAGTACATTAAAACCCTGCATTCTGGTACAACACCAAACTTTGTTGCTTCCTAAAAAACAAAAGGCATAAAATAATAAAAAAATGTTCTTCTGTGCTCATAATTTTTAAGGTTTACCATTTTTTGGATTCAACTTTTCTACTTGTTGAATGAAACTAGTCCAACATGTCATCATACAGTGTGAAAAAGAACCGTCCCATTCAGATTTCTTCTGTTCTTATTGTTTTGTCACACAAATATAGCCTAAATAAAGCAAAACACAGTTGTCTAACAATGATATTATGTATTTATTTTCACATTTAGATGTGACAAAAAAAGCAACAACAGAAGGAATCTATGTGATAGATTACAGTTTTTACAGCGCTGAGATGCACAGTAATATACGACACAGCTGAAAATGGGATTTCATAAGTGCTAATTTAATTTAAGCTTCATGCGTTCCTGTTTCTTCAACAAAATATAGGTTTAAAACTGCGCTAATAAGGAATATAAATTATTTTTGAATTACATAGCAACATCAGAGAACATCTTAAGAATGTAATGTCACAAATAAGCAGTCGCTGGCTGTTACCTAGCAACCCCAGCAAAGCCCGACCGTTACCTAGCAACCCCAGCGAGAGATAACTTTCTGACCAGGTTTGTACATTATGTGGAATGATATTGTTTGGATTATAAAAATTGTGTATGCATGTTAATTTCACTCATTTTACTGGATCTGCTTGTTAAAACACAAATCTTTGCTTTATTTAATCATTTATTTTTTTCTTCTTTTTACATTAATCAGTTTTGGACCTGGACATCATCAGGTCTTTATTTTGTGTAGGCAGTGCACTGACATACAGTGTTTGAAGTTTATACACTCATGAGCATAAATGCAGTTAATTTGGGCTTTTTAATGATCCATTTGAATTATTTTTTCTCGTGGATTGGATGACAAACTGAAATTATTTTTAAAAACAAGAATCAGCTGAACATGTTTTAATTCTTTAATCAACAGAGGTTAAAAAATGTACATACGCGTTTAGTTAAATGTTAAATGCAGAGAAACTACCTTGTTTTCTCAGTCATCATTCTGGATGGATATGCGATTACTATTTTTATTTTTCATTATATGCGTTTATTTACACCTTTCTGACCAAAACACCACTCATCCAATTTTATGGGACCTTTAAAAACAAAAGCCGATAAGGGAAAAGCAGCTTAAAAAACTACTTTTACAACTGTTTGTATGATTTGTGTTTTTAATATTACTAGTTCGACTTACCTCACCTGGGATTGGCGGTTTTTGATATGGGCAGTATAATAGAAAATTTCATTTTTACCATTATTTCATTTTTGATGGAACTGATGACACTTTTTACCATTTATTTACCGATTATATCTGCTGTGCTTTTGTATTTCTGCAAGGTGTGTTTTTCCATTAAAGAAGTTTCCAGATAATGTTTAGATGTTTCTGCAGCTGTGACAGCAGAAGAGACCTGAAGACATCTTGGGTAAAATGCTTGGTCTGGAAATTGGACTGACATGTGTGGAATGTAGTTTTTACCCTGGTTTGACCTGAACCCAGGAGTAACTGACAAAGAAGAATTAGAAGTTTCTCCTGAAATCCTTATCAGCTCTTTCCTGCCATAAAACCGTCCCCTCCAAGAGGTGAGGGACGGTTCATGAGGTGGGGGTCAGGATTGTCTCTGTGGTCCATCTGGCAGTAGAGATAAGATCAGACTTTGGGTGGGTCTATATAAATGGAAATAAATATTCAAACTTCATCAATTTGGACAAGCCAAATGCTTTCTAGAGAGAAGTTTTATGATCTTATAAGAAATACTGAGTGACAGATTTAATAGGCCCAAGAACACTGTGAAAACAGTTAAGTATAGTGATTATACTTATACTTAACCTTTAGCATAATGGCTAAACCATTATGCTAAAGGTTTAGCCATTGTAGTTAAAAAAGGGACTGAATTTCCACCATAAAAAGTTTTAAAATTTGGGGACTTTTTATTTTTCTTATTTCTGACATTACTCTCAAATTTAGATTTTCTTTCTAGCAGATTTTCAAGCTCAGAAATTTCCATCCGTTTTCTTGCATTTTCTTAAACTGATCTACGATTGCTCTAATATGCAGTCATGGGTTCTTGCCTGTGGTGGAGAATTGCACAGAGCAGCTAGAATATCTTAGCACAGGGGTGTCCAAACTTTTTGTCACATGGGTCAAAAATATTGAGTCAAAATCAAGTAAATATAGTCATCAGATTTTCTTTTTGTTTGTGTAGGACACAGATGTTATTCATTGTTGATCCAAAACCTGAAAAAGGATTTTGCATGTTTGCTGTATTAAAATAAAATCATACAGTCTTGAAATTATTTTGTGCTGCTGCACAGAAAAAAGTTGTATAATTCTTTAATTCAGTGCCACAAAAATGTCAGTTTGCACTTTGGACACCCATGACTCATATTTCTTCAATAGGAACAATACTTTGATATAAACATCATAATTGTGTTTTAAATGCATGGAGTGGGTAACATGAAGCTTTTGAAGCAAAGCCTCGATCCATTAGATTTTTTTTTGGTGCTTAACCATCTGATTTATATTAATGCAAACATTTTTTCAAAAGTATAACATTGATTCTATCTTTACACCCAATTCTGTTTTCCTAAAAATTAATTTCAATTATGTGCTGCACGACGTTCAACTCTGAAAAAACATACAAAATGCATCATTAAAAGCCCAAAACGTAATCACAACCTTCATTGCTTTGTTTCTAGAACATTAGGACCAATAACAAAGCATTAGTGGCTCAAACTGTGAACGTATTAGTGTGATAATACAGGGTTGCGTTCACTGATGTGAGAAGTTAAATTTTCACAGAAGACTTCCGAAGCGGATGATTTTTGTTTGTCTTTAAGCAGGATTCAGAAAACATGCCTTTCACTTTCACTCCTCAACAACAATATGTGCATTTGCTGCAGCATGAGCAGTTTTTCTGTTTGCTCCCATTACAGATGACTTCAAATGGAGAAAAAAAGCTGAGCAAAATAAACACGGATCTGTGAGCTACAAGTTAAAATTTAAAGGCCTGGGTGTCATGAACTGCTTCACTAAATCATCTGTGACTTGTTTGCGTCTCTCTTGATGCTGCGCAATCATCGGCTGCAGAGTCTCAATCAAGATCTTCTTCAGTTCGCCTGTTAGCAGAGCGCCGCTTGTGTAGTCCTGCAGAGAGACGACGATGAGTAGGATTAGATGGAAGATGGATTTAAAAAAAAAGTCTGTTTTCTTCCTCACCTGTCTGATTTTCTCCAGCTGCTCATCATCCTCAAGGAAGAAAGTCAAATACATGAAGGAGACGTCTACATCTGCGTTCCCGCCGTACTTCCTGTGTTCCTCCACCGTGTCCTTCCCTCCAGAAAACGCATGTTTGTTAATCTGTAGGGAATAATCAGAGGTGAGGGTGTTAAAGTGAACTCTGATGCAGTTTGAATGCACAAGTGAATGCAAGCAGATTGGAAAAAACTCTGAAAGCAGGAAGTGGACTAAAATGCAGGGAATTCTGGGTAAAAAACATACATGCTGGCTTAGTGAAAGAAGTAGAAATTATTTGATATTTTTTAACAAAGACAAAAAAGAAATCATACAACCACTAAAATCTGACACCACTCCATTTTTGTTTAGATTTTGAAAGAGAGGAAGTTATCTTCTTCAATGCTTCTTGATGCAGAGCTCCCACAGGCGAGGAGGGGAACAGATGTTTCATTTAGTTTGGTTCGTTTGATGCAGTGTGAAATCGAACCGCAGCAGCTAAAAATGTAAAATGTTACACTGTCACCAGAGTACCAGGTGAAAACACCCTAAATCACCTTGTTCTTGATCTGCTTCGGCGTGTCAGTGAGGAATATGGAGGAGTTGGCATCGCTGGCGCTCATCTTCGTCTGCGCCCCCTGCAGGGCAGGGAAGAAAGTGGAATGCAGCAGGGCTGGTTTCGGGTAACCAATCCTCGGAGCAACATCGCGGGTCATCCTGAAGTAGGGGTCCTGTGTGACGGACAGAAAAACAAATTATTTTGTACAATAAACATATCTGTGCATTCCTTCCTCCATCTCGTGGTTCTGACCTGATCAATGGCACAGGGGATGAGGCACTGTATGTCTTTTCTGCTTCCGAAAACATGAGGGAAGGAGTTACTGAAGGATGGCGCGGCCTGGATGGCCGGGAAGCTGATCTTTCCTGGATGGAGAACAAAACACAATATCTGTTCAAACGTATACTTGGAAAATACGAGACGCTTAACAGATTTGCTAATCTGGAGACTGAAATCTATTCTCAAGTTAATCTAAACAGGCTGAATTAAAGAGTAACTAAATCCTAAATGAACTACTTTCAGAAAGATAAAGTGTCAAAGTTGGACCTTAAAGGAGACGTATTATGCAAAATTAATTTTTTGTGCTTCTGTTTGGGTCACAACTGCTTCTAAAAACTTCTAAAAAAGCTCTTAAAACAAAACTCCCAGCCTTTTATGTTTTGTGGTGTCTGGAAAATAAGCTGTTTCAAAAACCTCAGGAATGTAACCTAACAATCTCTGCCGTTACCTAGCAACCCCACCAAGGCACGGCCCGTTACCTAGCAACCCCCGCAGCTACTTCTGTAGCTCCACAGAAGTGATTAAATCCATCCATCCATTTTCTTTACACCCTAAACCGGAGTATCCGGAGAAAACACACGCATGCACAGGGAGAACATGCAAACTCCATGCAGAAAGACCAGAACCTTCTTGCTGCAAGGCAACAGCTCTACCAACTGCGCCACTGTGCAGCCTGTACAGTGATTAAATGGCAAAGACAAACATCGTCCAGTCAACTGGCGACAAATTCGCACTTATCCATGACAGACGCAAAAAAAGTGAGCTTGCTAGCTAGTTAGCCTTTTTAGTTTTTCCTCCTCTGTCTGTTTCCACTGTAGGAACCAGAACCAATGGTTCCTGCTCATATTGCTGTTAATGTAACTTTGCTGGTTAACAAGTGTATATTAGCAGCTAGCTACAAGTAGCATCAACCGCCCCGAGTCACAGAACGTAAATAATAAGCTACCAAAAGGTTTGCCTGACTGAAAAGTCCATGAGAAATAGACTACATAGAATATACAAAATTAAATTGTAATTAAAGTATCTATGGCCAGCCTACCTTTTTTTAATTAAAGACATTTGAAAGCTTTAATTTTAGACAAACGAGTTTAAGACTTATTTCAGACCCGTGATTAACGTATTTAATGCCAATTTACCTTCTTTTAAATTAATTCAAGAAATTTTAAGGCCTTAATTTTAGATGTATGCATTAAAGACTTTTTAAATCTGCGTGGTCAGTCATTTCACTGTTTTCAGCTGCTTACCGATGCAATCGCTGTCCGTGAAGCCAAAGATGCCTTTAACCTGGTTAAACGTCACATGCTTCTGGATCTTCACCACATTTCGGTAGAACTCAGGGGAGGAACTGAAGTAAAAAACAAACAACACTATAAAACACTATAATCTGACAGTGTTCTCTCTTTAGTCTCCAGTTTTGTTTTACCCCATGTAGTCGAGATCAGAGAAGATGAAGGTCTTGTTGATGTCGAAGCCACAGGCGATTATGTCCTTGGCGTTTTCTATGGCAAAGCGGTGGCATTCTTCAACAGTCAGGTCCTTCCACAGGTACTTCTCGTCATCTGTCAGCTGGATCACCAGTGGGATGTCGAACACATCCTGGAGCCATCTGGAACCAGGAGTTCAGTGCAATTTGCTCCATTTTGATAGTCAGAACTGAACGTTTTGGTCGATTTTTAAATCTACGGTGTAGTAGTGACGTATTTATGCAGGGAAAAAAACTCACTTAGTGAAGATAAAAGGGATGAGGTGACCAACATGCATGGCCTCTGAGGACGGCCCTCTGCCAGTGTACAGGTAGAACGACTTGTGCTTCTCGTATGCATCCAGAACCTGATGCATATCTCTGCAGAGCAAAGGGAGAAAAATTAAGTTTATTCTTCTGTATCCAATAATAATTCGCTGTGATTTTATTTTGTCAACACAAAGTAGTGCAAAGAGGGAAATGAAATGCTTTTAGTGTTGAACCTTCTTTGATCTGTTTCACTGTATAAAATTTACAGCAGTAAAGTTGAATTGTGTCTGATTTTATCGTAATAAATATTCAGCGTTACAGTAAAAAAATGAAAACAACATGAATAGCAAGAAAAAGAAATGTATAGTCCTGTTTCAGTTGGTTACAAGGCAGAAGGGGACACAAAATATTTGTTTATGTTGTTTATCATTTATTGTGATAAATTTCTTCTACCAGATGCAACTGCAGTGAAAACTGGTGAATATATAATAAACTAGACCAAGTATTTTTGGTCTAGTTTATTGTGCAAATATCTTAGTGTACTTAAAATAAGACAAAACTAACTCATAAGTAACTTTTAAGCAAGATATAGGAGCTTGTTTTAAGTCAATAATTCCTTAAAATTGCAGAAGAAATATTAGTTGCATTGACACAATATGATACTTAACACAAAACATTTTTCCCTTGTTATAAGTGAAATAATCTGCCAATGGAACTAGTGTTTTTTCATCAATATTAAGGAATCACTGACTTAAAACAAATTCATATATCTTCCTGAAAAGTTAATCATAAGTTAGT
Source organism: Poecilia latipinna (assembly GCF_001443285.1). Classification (NCBI taxonomy): domain Eukaryota; kingdom Metazoa; phylum Chordata; class Actinopteri; order Cyprinodontiformes; family Poeciliidae; genus Poecilia; species Poecilia latipinna. The sequence continues at coordinate 22,072 of NW_015114070.1, read as the reverse complement.
TTCGTCTTATTTTAAGTGTACTTAGATGTTTGCACAATAAATTAGACCAAAAATACTTGGTGAGATTTTGTGTTTTTGAAGTGAGGAAGCTGGAAACACTCGGAAATCATTTTTATTTCCTAAAGATGTGGAAAAATTATGCCAATCGCACTAAAATAGACCATACTGAAGTTCATAGTTGTAATATGAAAAGGTTGTATTAATGTGATTAATATGCCAGTTATTAATTAGAAAAACAAACACCTGTGTGAGAAGAAAACTCCTCTTCGTAGAAAGCGATGTGGTTTCTGTCCACAAACCTTCTCTATTCTATCCACCAGCTCCTGGTCGATCTTACTGCTCCCAAACCTCACTAATAAATAAAAATAAAAATAAGACAATGTTTATCAATCCGCCATGATGGATTACCCCTCCAGTCAGACTTAAAGCTAACTGGACTCTCACCTATTAATTTGTCATAATCGACTCCCTTGGCGTTGGTGGTTGAAACGGTCCATGGATCCACCGTGTCGTCCTCACCGGCGACATCTGCTGCCGGGCCGTTGTTCGGCGCAGCATCGTTCTCTGACGGTGGACATCCTGCTTTGTAGTCGTGACCTGTCATCTGTTTGTAGTCCATTTTCAGCTTCAGTAGCAGCTGGACAGCAGTGTCAACCTCAGTCTGTAGAAAAATAAATAAAATGGGCAAAAAAAAAAAAAAAATCATCTATTAGGCTAAAAATTAACAACAAAACTGAGTAAGATTATCTATATTTTTATCCTTAATTCAATATTATCTTTTATGTTATAATGAAAGGACGGGCATTTGTTCATCACTGAAAGATCAGATGGTAATTAAATATATATATATATATATATATATATATATATATATATATATATATATATATATATATATATATATATATATATATATATATATATGCCCTGTTTCCTTCAATGTCTAGAAACAGGAGAAGAGATCAATTAAAATCTCATTCACTTTTAAAATTTCTGTTACTGATAAAAAACAAACAAATCTAGTTTTCCTACAGCTTGTTCATGTCCAAATTTTACATTTTTCCAGTGTTAAGTTCTCAGTTCTTTTCAGTCAATTTTTACAGTACAAATATAACAGTGTACCGTAAATTCAAGGTGGATAAATCCAGCTTTAAAAATGGAAGTTGCAAAAATCATGGAGCAGACTGATGACTCACTCCCAAATATGTCTTATATACAAACACTATATAAACACCATGTCGATAAATGATGAGACAGACTACATCCCCTTTTTGGAAATATTTATTTTACGGTTGTTGATTAACTTTCCTAAGCAGGAAGAAAATCATTTTTATTATTCTTTTTGTTGGAAATGTGCCTTACTTTATCAGCTTTGGCTGACTTCAGGGACCTCACTTTTACCCCTTGTTCGCTGAGTTTCTCATAAAGCTCCATGGGAGTGCTGGCTCCTTCCACATCTCCTTGGCAGTCTGTCATCTCCTTCACCCTGACATGATGTTAAAACAATTAAACAAATGTTACAATCAGTCTTTAAACAGAAAAATAAAACAGATTTAAAGCTCTGATATCTCTATATTTCCTCCTTCCGTAGCACAGAAGGCTCCCATATGTGAGCATTTATCAAAGCTAGCTTGGTAAATCTGGCTAATCGTTGCTAAAACTCTCCATCAAAATGAGAAAATTGACAGTTGGCGGGTTCCTAAATTAAAAAACTATTGAGCTTAAAGGCATGTCAAAGAAATATCCGGTTAGTTTCTCTGTTTTTCTATCATACCGTTAAGCTGACAGCTCCCTCATTCAACTTGCATCAGCCTGTAAAGAGCCCGGTGTCCGGATTTACTTCTTCCCCGTTCAAACACGCCGTGTTCGAAAGGTTCCGGTCATCACGAATCCGCGCAGTCAAGAAATGTGGTCTAATTCCTACAAATGTTATCAGGAGAATACAAAAGATCCATGCTATTTTGTTCATAACAAAAAAATACTAAAGATATTTCAGAAATTATAATTTTTATGAGGAGAAAGTGCCTTTTTCTGGTTCCTACCCACTGGTTTCAAAATAAAAGCTTTTAAACGTAGAAAGGCGCTTTCCCGATAGGAACAAAACGAAACAATGCTTTTATTCTGAAATTCTCTCACTGACATTATTTTTGCGGGATGTTAAACAAAACAAACTAACATAAACGCCACGGAGAGAAATCAAGGTCTTCTCCAAAGTTCAGGTACAACAACGAAGCGCAATTATTCATCTGCTTTTATTTTCTGTTATTAGCTCGTAAACTGGAAAGGAAAACTATGAACGTTAGCTGGATCTGATAGCTGCTAGCTAATAAATATGAAAAGCTTTGAGACAGCAGACATTGCTAGTATATAACAAGCACGCTAAATTTACAAATATGGATGTATATATTGTCACATTTCAGCTACAAGCTCAAGTTAATTTAATTTTATTGTGATTTATGGCATAGACCAACAGAAATATGCACCTAGAAGCAAAATTACCGCTTCTAAATGTGATATTTTCATTTATTATTAGTAAACATGTCTGGGGGAAAAATACCACACATAAAGCAAAAAACTGGCTTAGTTGTTGGTGATGAAGATACTTGATCGCCAACTACAATATAAAATGAAACGTGGTTTTAAAACATTTATCTTCCAATAAAAAAAATCTGAGAAGTGTGACCTGCATTTGTACTTCGCTTCACCCATCTTCCAGTTAAATCAGACTTCAGCTTTTCAAGTATGTACTGAAGTTAAAAAAAATAAATAAAAAACAACTTAAAATGGCTGAACTTTATTTATTTTGGAACAGCATAGTTAGGTGGGGTGATAAATATAAATGAAACGCTTTTCAGAACATTATTTGTAAGATTTGTGAAATTCCTGTATTCTTATACTTCAACTGTTGCATCATGTAATATCTTAAGGAAATCTAATAACATTTAGAAACGGTAAGTACTGGATTCATTGTGAAAGGTTTGTAGGAACTGACGTAGAAAAATCTGTCATATTTAAAACAAATTCTTCACTTACATTTATTGTTGTAGAGATTTTTAGTTGCACCTAAAATTTATTTTTGCTAAAGCTGATTATTCCTAGGCCTGCTGCAATAAGCAATAATTCAATTAATTGCATGATAAATTAAAACAAACACAATAATTTCCATTTGCGTGATTTCTTTCTACCAAAAACTGGATTACAAAACTCCTCAGTCTGGTGCTTTGGTCTCGTCTAGCCCTTTATTTTAAGGACAGTTTTGTTTACAAAGACTTCATAATTAATTTTATTTGTTGTTTTATTTATTTTGAAATTTTAATTTCCTTCAGTTACAGTGTTAAATATCCAGTAAAATGTTAAGTTTATTGATCTTTAAGAATATGTTCTTGCATTATTATGCCATTAGCATTGTGTTACTTGAAAATGGTCTCAAGACAACAATATTATCATTTATCGCAATAACTTCTGGGGTAATTTATCATCCAGTAAAAGTTGTTATCATCACAGGCCTGCTGAATAAATGTATTAAAATAAAAATTTTGACTTTAGTGTGAGATTATGCTACTGCAATGAAAGTGATTTATTTTATTAGTTTGCAACAAATCCATCCACTTTATTATATATTTTATAATTTAAAAAACCCCTCAAAATGCAAAATCCTTTGTATGTCCTATTTGAATTAATAAATTAAACATTTTCTTGTTTCTTTCTGTGATTTTATCTTTGTTGTTGTAATTGTAGGTATTGAATTGGCCACTAGATGCCGCATTTGGACCATAGATGAATTAATGAAACTTATATTTGTTTCCTTATTTTCAGTGTCAGGTGAAGATGTCTTCATTGGTGGCCTATGATGATTCAGAGGATGAGGATGAGTCCTGCGATCAGAAGGAGGAAGAACAATCAGACCCGTCTGGACTTAATAGGTTTAATTTAAAGCCCAGACCTGCAGGTTCAGAAAATGTTTTAGGACAAAGTAGCTCTTCGTTGTATGTTTACCAAAAGACACAACACTGGGATTGGGAATACCATAGTGGAAATGAAGGGAAACATTTTAAAGACAGACCTGCTTGTCTCACTTTCCCAAAAACTGTCGCTGATGGTTCAAATCCCGCTAAAAGGCGGTCATCTTCCCTCCTTGGTGTCAGACCATACATCCCAAAGAGACAGAGACAATCAGAGCAAGCAAAACAGCCTGAGGATCACCCAGAACAAAGTTTGGAGAATCCAACCAGGAAAGGTCCAGTTCTCTCAGATGTTTCACCGAAAGTGAAACCTTACCTTGGTGAAAAACCCAGATCATCAGGGACGCCTAGGAAGCTTTTAATGAGCCTGGAGGGCCACCAGGGGGCAGTCAACACGGTGCAGTGGTGCCCTGTGCCTCACATTAGCCACCTGCTGTTGTCCGCCTCCATGGACAAGACCTTTAAGGTAATGACAGCCCCCACTTACTGCTGAATTGATGACATTTAGGATGGACGGCCATGAAACACAGAACCTTTAGCCAGAACCCACCGGACTGGCCTCTGTTATTTAAACAGCCTTCAAAGCTGAATGTTATTTACTGGAATTTAAATTATGACACACTTTGTAGGCCTGCTTTATCCTGAGCAACAATTTTATTTTGCACACTTTGAATTGAAATATTTATTTATTTCCATTTGGGCGGGGGGGTAAAGAATGAAGTTTTACAATGCTATAATTTTTTACTTTTACTTCAGTAATTTTATTATTAAGTATTTCTAGTCTTACTTGAGTAAAATTTCTTAATTTTTCTACCTGCTGAATTAAGAACAAACAAGTTTTAACCAAAAATTCACCACCCACACCTGCAGTTCTTGTTAGTTTTATGTTAAAAATAATTGATTTGGAAATATTTTTGTTACATTGTAATTATATTATTTATATGAATTGCTTTAATTTTGGTCTTTAAAATATCAACATTTACACATTATATTTTGGTCAGTCTGATTATGTAATTTTAAAATTTTAAATGACTGATTTTTACATCAAGTTACTCAGTACTTGATATTTTTGCCAAATACATTTTTACACTTGAGTAATATCTTGGATGGCTACTTTTTACTTTTACTTGAGTAAAACTATGTTGAAATAGTGCTACTTTTACTTGAGTACAATTTTTGAATGAGAAAAGATTGTTTTTTAAACAAAAACATATAAATTTATGAAACACAGAATTATATATTTCAAGTGTTTATTTATTTTAATCACTTACAGGTAAATAAAACCCAAAATTCAGTTTATTACAAAACTTTAATATTACAGGATTGTTAATCCAAGTCCAGGCGCTTAAAAAAAACACCCAGCTGTCTTTTGGCAATAAATTAATGTTTTGTGGTGTCTGGAAAATTAGTCATTTCAAAAACCTCCTGAAGGCTGGGTCACATTCCACATTCCACTGTGCCGTTACCTAGCAACCCCCGCTGAACCCAGTCTGTTACCTAGCAACCTAATCAGAGCTCCAGCAGGTTTGGTCAGCTGGTTTTACTGCTGTATGCACTGCACAGTGGCTACTGGAAAAGGCAGAAAGTGTTTTGTTGTTGACTTACCATCCAGAAACCACTTGCTGCATTCTTGTTGGTTGTGCAGGCGGCACCACTTCTGCTTTTCAAAGATCTACAGTTGTATAATTGCGCATCTGTTTGCAGCCATTTTCACTTGTGAGTTTCAATGATGAGTTGGGGGCCATGGCCAGGAGCAGCTTATTAGGATTTAAAGTGACAAAGGCCTTAAATAGCTGAAAACAGGCAGAACTACAATCTCATTATTTAAGAATGATTTTGTGCAAAAAAATATAATGAACATATTTTGCATAGCCCATAGATCTTAGTTTTTTATTATAAGGAATTATACAGAGTCACCTTAAGAAGCGACCTTCCAACAACCCAGATGTGCTCATCTGGGTTGTTGATGTCTGCATCTTCTTCTTGAAATGCAGACATTACTTGTATCTGAAGTTTGATGACGTTATTCCTGTTTCAGGAGTGGCTGAACATAAGTTTGTCTTTGTGTGGTGTCTTCACCTTATGAATTTGTCCAAAACTCTTGAATGGACTTTCCCTCAGGATCTTCTCAAGGCTGTTATCGTTGTGTCTACCGCATTTTTTCCTTCCACTCAATTCTACAATAATTTGCTTAGATTCTTTTTTAATGGTTTTTTTTTTTTTTTTTTTTTTGTGGCTTACAATTGGTGAGTCAGCAATCTTTACCATGATTATGTTGACCATAATTTAGGGCTAACAATACATATTGTGATAGACACTCGATCAATTTCAATAGATTATGTTCTATTGAAATTGATCGAGTGTCAATTTCGATCAATTTCAATATTGGATAAAATATCCAATATTCTAGCAGTGGTCCCCAACCCTGGTCCTCAGTGCCCACTGTCCTGCATGTTTTAGGTGTTTCCCTGCTGCTGCACACCTGGGTTAAATGAATAGGTGACTAACTGGCTTCTGCAGCAATTGCAGGAATGCAAAGAAGGTGATGCAATCATATGAATCAGCTGTGTTGGAGTCCAGACTCATCAAAACCATGCAGGACAGCAGACCCTGAGGACCAGGGTTGGGGACCACTGTATTAAGAAATATTCACTGAACTCTGTTCCAGAACCACACAGCATTCTGGGAGATGTAGGCTGAGAAGAGGGTTTAACTGCTCAACCCACAGACATAATAAAAGAATAGACTCCACATTGGAGTCTTGTATGCAGGAAATATGGCGGCTATTTTGGAGCGGTCATCAGTCCTACTTGGCTAAAGCAAAACAGCAGAAGATGCCTCAGCACTGCTGGATATTTTTGTTCAAATTGACGGACTGTTGACGTGAGGACTCGGGGCGTAGCTTTTCATAAGTAAGATGAACAAATTATTGTTTATATTTTGTATTAGCTATAGTGCTTGGTGTAATACTGGGCCATGAAGGCTAACTGATTTATTTAGGAAACCTTCAAACATTTTTTGTATTAGTCTTTTAATTGGTCAAACAACCATCAAACAACCAAAAATAAGTTATGTGGAAATTCTAGTAATTTAAAGACCATCCATCCACCCCACCCACCCATCCATCCATCCATCCATCCA
>NW_015114070.1:8058-9614 GCF_001443285.1 Poecilia latipinna | reverse complement strand
CCCTGGAGGTCAGCCCGGAGACCAATGGGACTTCTCACGAAGCCCTGGAGGTCAGCCCGGAGACCAATGGGACTTCTCACGGAGCCCTGGAGGTCAGCCCGGAGACCAATGGGACTTCTCACGAAGCCCTGGAGGTCAGCCCGGAGACCTACAGGACCCGCGATGAAGGCCTGGATGCAGGTCGGGAGGTTGGAGGGATATGACGTCTGCAGGTCTGCGATGCCAGACAGGGAACTTGGCGCTCGCGGGAGTCTGATGGTCTGGTGACGAAAGAGACCTGAGTTTGATGGCATCAAGTTCCCATGGCACCGCAGTCCTGCGGTCCTCAAGGTCTCCTGCCAACATCTGTCAAGCTCTTCCGCCATAAGCCCCCAACTGTCACGCTCCCCTGACTCCGCAGTCCTGTTGTCCTCAAGTTTTCTGCCACTGATAATCATTCATGAAGCCTGGAGTCCTCATTACACTTCTTTATTTAGAAGTACCATCTTTCAACCCAGTACCTAAGATTGTCGGTTTGGTACATTTTCAGAAGTGTATCAGAGAAGCCTCCGACCACACGTCTTAATACATGTGGCCTGCTGGCTTCGTGGGTTTCTGCTTCAGATGGCTGCTGGTTCTCCTGCTCCCCTCTGTCTCTCAGCCTTTTGTTCAGCTGTTCTACTTCAAGCTGCAGGTCGGTGTTTATATTCTCCAAGACATTGTTTTCCTGCTCCAAGGCCGTGTTTATTTGCTCCAGGACAGTGCTTTTCTCCTCCAGGGTGGTGCTTTTTAGCTTCAGAGCGGTGTTTTCCTGCTCGAGGGCAGTGTTCTCCTGCTGCAGGGCGGTCTTTATCTGCTCCAGGGCGGTGTTGTTCTGCTCCAGGGCGGTGTTGTTCTGCTCCAGGGTGGTGTTGTTCTGCTCCAGGGGTGTGTTTATCTGCTCTAAGGCAGTCTTTATTTGCTCCAAAACAGCACTTTTCTGCTCCAGAGCTGTGGTTTTCAGCTTCAGAGCTGTGTTCTCCTGCTCCAGCGCGGTGTTTTCCTGCTCCAGGGCAGTGTTTATCATCTCCAAGGCGGTGATGTCTTGCTCCAGAGCGGTGCTTTTCAGCTTCAGGGCAGTGTTCTCCTGCTCCAGCGCGGTGTTTATCAGGTCCAAGGCAGTGTTTTTCTGCTGCATTTTGGTGTTTTCCTTCTCCAAGGAGGTGATTCTCTGCTCGAGAGCAGTCTTTTCCATCTCCAGAATGGTGCTTTTATCCCCCAAGGCAGTGTTTTTCTGCTCAAGGTCGTTGGTTTTTTTCTCCAGGGCGGTCTTTTCCTTCTCCAGGACCATGTTTTTCTGCTCCAAGGAGGTGGTTTTATTCTCCAAGGCAGTCTTTTCCTTCTCCAGGGCAGAGCTTTTCTTCTCCAGAGCGGTCTTTTCCCTTTCCAGGTCAGTGCTTTTCCTCACCAGATCAGTCTTTTCCTTCTCCAGGACTGTTTTTCTGCTCCAAGGAGGTGGTTTTATTCTCCAAGGCAGTCTTTTCCTTCTCCAGGGCAGAGCTTTTCTTCTCCAGAGCGGTCTTTTCCCTTTCCAGGTC
>NW_015114070.1:0-1759 GCF_001443285.1 Poecilia latipinna | reverse complement strand
AAAACTGTGGCCAGAATCAGCGCAAAACCCGACCGGTGACTCGCTTGACCAGATCCATCGCTCTGCCGTAGCTGTGAATCTCGCAAAGCAGCTTGGAGGAGACGCTTTAATGACATGATTCCGGATCACATTAAAGCCCGATTGATGAACACGCACATCCGCCGACCTGAAAACAGGTTTTGTTCTTTGGTTTCAATGTAGAGTATTTAATTATGCTGTGTAATAATTGTAAAAAATAAAGGTAACTCTACTTCGCGGATTTCGCTTATCGCGGGTTATTTTCAGAACGCAAACCCCGCGAAAAACGAAAGATCAGTGCGCTGCGCACTTGGTGAAACTTGGGAGACAGCGGCTCTTGAGGACAATGGACTGGCACAGCAGGGTGCAAGGACCAACGGTCAAAAGGAAACATTCTGCCTGACATCTTCAACACCTCACTGTTACTGTCACCTGTCCTCTCCCGCTTAAAGACCACCACTATTGTTCCCAAGCGCTTCACAGTGACAGGCCTGAATGACTACCGACCGACAGCCTTAACATCTGTAGTCCCCACTAATATTTATATATGCTGATCCATGTATCAATTCAATTTAAAAATAATTTCCTGGTAAATATAGCTACGGTAGCCGTTTGAATAAGGTTTCCAGTAAAAAAAAAAAAAAAAAAGTGGGAACATCTGTTTAGTATTTAGCAAGTTATAATTAATTAAATGCGCTGACACTTCATTGTGCCTGACAAACGTACAACGTTGAGTGAAACGGGCAACCGCTCCAAGATGGCGGCCCTACGTCACGTCAGCGATAGTAGGCAAGAGCGGTCCATGAAGCGTCTATTCGTATATTATGTCTGTGGTTCAACCTCTCACGGCCTAGCTAAGCAAGATTGGTGGAACCAACGATCTTTCTCACTCTTTGGTTACCTAGCAACTCACTCATTCTTTGGTTTCCTAGCAACAGCCTGTTGAGTCACTTGCACAGCAGCAGTTTCAGGTTTCGCAGCCCTTCTTTGTAAAATAAACAAACAAAAAAAACATGATAGTGTGAAAACTATGGATAAAACGGGAAAGTATTCCAAATATTTAAACCAGAAAAACTAATAAAAAAATATTGATACAGACTGATATAGCACCCTTATTTCATGATATTGTAATATTGCTCAGACTATTTCTGTGTTTAGCATCCACTTTAATGAGTTATTATTTAGGATTATTTTCTAAGAAATTGAGTTTGATTAGTTTGAATTTAATTACTGAAAATCATGGTTTGGGTAATGTTATCATTAACCAAATCTATACGAGTTACAACAACATTTAATTTCCCTTTGGGATCAGTAAAGTTGAATTTGTATCATTTGAAGGCAAAATTTTACCAAGTATTTTTTTTGTCCATTTTCTAGTGAAAATAATTTAGTACACTTAAAATAAGACAAAACTGACTAATAAGCAACTTTTGAGCAAGGTATAGAAGTTTGTTTAAGTAAATAATTTCTTAATATTGATTATAATAACTACTAGTTCCACTGGTGGAATATTTCATTTATAATATGAAATGTTATATGTGAAATAATCTACCAATAGAACTAGTATTTTTTAATCAATATTAAGTCATTTTTGACTTAAAACAAGCTTTTATATCTTGCTGAAAAGTTACTGGTTAATCTTGTCTTATTTTAAGTGTAGAGAGATATTTACATTTGAAACTCCACTAAAATACTTAGTAAGTGCACCCTGAAATCCTTTCTTGTCAGAGTAATTTCAGTT
>NW_015114069.1:154949-169403 GCF_001443285.1 Poecilia latipinna | reverse complement strand
TGGTTCAACACAAATAAGGGGTTGCATAAAATTTGCAACACTGACTATTTTCTCACATTTGTTTATAAATGTATTGGTTATTTACACAAAATCCCTTTTAAAAATTCAATTAATCAACCAGACATTGGACAGTATAGAACTGTATCATTTTCCAGTATATATATGCGCCCTCTTCCTTTAAGAGTCTTTGGTCAAGGGTTTAAACACTACTTTAACAAGATCTGATGCAAAATTCTGAGATTTCTCTATGGCTGTAAATCCTGTAGCTGACACAGCCTGAGCCGCCTTCTCTGCTGCTTCCCATGGAGTTTTTGCATCTTCTGCTGCGTTATATCCTGTTATGCCCCCCAAGAACGCTCCCGCTGCTGTAGCTGCACCCGCTACTAGCCTTAACCCTCCTCCAATTTGAGAAGCTGCTCCTCCGATTTTTCCAGCTATTTCTGCTACTTTTCCCCTTTCTACTGTTGGCACCTTTTGTGCTTCTGGTGATTTTTCCACTGCTGCTGCTGCTGCTGCTGTGTCTGCTTCTTTTCCTGCTGTTGCTGCAGGTGGTTCTCCTGTTTCTGCTGCTACGTTTGCTTCTTTTTCTGCCTCCTTTGTTTTGTCTGGTGCTGAACTTGCTGTTACGTTTAAAGCTAGTTTTGTAAACGTTCCGCTCCATGATTTGGTTGCAGAGGTGATGACATTAAGAGTTGTTGCCAGCAATGCAACAACCACTGACACAGCTAATGCTGGACCAAAAGCAGCTCCTAACAAAGCACCAGTAGTGATGCCTGCTAGCTTGTTTAAGAAATCTTCATGTGTCCTTTCTTTAGCCGTCTCTCTGATTTTTTTCTCTGATATGTTTCTGGAAGACTTTGCGATGTGTTCTTCTTCTTTTTTAATGTTCTCCTCTATTTTTTGCAGCATGGCATTGGTGTAGAAGCTTCCGTCGTTCTCTTCCACTGTCTTCTCGATTGACTTGAGCAGTTTCTTCACCTGGTACCGGTTGCTTCTGTAGCTGTACTTCGATCTCTTGTTCCAGTGTTTGTTGTCAACGACGTGGCATCGATTTCCACACTTTTCTACTAAGTCGCTAAGGAACTTGTTCTCCTTCACAAATCCTTGGATTTGTTTCCGTCTTGGGAGCCGATCACCGTGGGTAAAGACAACAGTGGAATATTTAAACACTTCCTCAGAGAAGTGTTCATTCATTTTGCTGACGATGTCGTTGTCTTTCTCTGTAGATTTCTCCATGTTGAGCACGATTAGGAAAGCGTGAGGGCCAGGCGAACACTCTGTGATTCCTTTCAGTAACTCAGCCTTCAGCTGTTTCTCATCTTTCTCTGAATCAAATAATCCAGGCATATCGATCAGAGTAATTTCTCTCCCACCAACACGTTTGGTCTTTGCTTCACATCCACTCATCCCAGGATCCACGTCATGGTTGACTTTAAACTTCTGCTCTTTAAATATGGTGTTTCCAAGGCTGCTTTTTCCTGCTCCAGTTTGTCCAATGATGGCAATTCTTCTTAGGCGCACTAAGAGATAAGAAAAAAAAAACATTTATTTTTGTTGACTGTTCTTCAAGAAGCATCATATATATGTTACATCTAACCTTACTAAAAAATAATAATTAAAGCTGGGGCCAGGACATGAGAAATCACAGTAACCTATGATGTCTTACCTGAAATAGGAATTTATAGTTAAATTGTTTTATGTCATATAAATTATTCATCATTATTTTACTCAGTTATATTCTCATGCAACATTTTCTTTGTCGTAAATTGCACAAATTTAAGAACTTTTCTTTGCTAATAAACTAAGCATTTAACTTGGGGTGCTATCTTAAAGCTTCTGAGCAAATGTTGAAATTTTCTTCTTTCCTAATTTTACTCTGTGATATAGTGCTGCCCTCTTTGGGTTAAGCTGTGGCTACTGCAGTTGAATTTTCCTATTGGTTATAACAGTGCTGTATGATACCATCTGAGTTGTTAGACTTGTCGCTTCTTTTTATATAGAGCATAAATTTTTATGGTTTCACTGGGGGATCAGTTAGACTTTAAAGGCAAGTAATTAGAAAGAATAACAAAACACAACATTTTCAGACCTTTTGTAAATAATTAATTAAAAACTTACAGGCTAAAAAATGCTACATAAGTTCAGTTCATTCAGAATTTTACAATTTGTGTGTAATTAAACTCATTTACACGTGGTTAAAAAAAAAAAAAAAGACCTACGTTGGGAATTGTTCCGTCTTGCTCCCAACCCACAACAAGCAGCTGGAGGGCCTACAAATACAGGAGAAACTCATCACACACAAAAACAGCAGAATGTAACTTAAATGTTGTTGTTTTCTAAAACAGGAAACGATGAACAAAGGCGACTGATGAAATCACTCTTTTGAGCTTGAATGATTACAGTTTATCACAGACATGCCTCATCCACAAGTGTTAAGATGCAACATTATATTTGCGATTTTGTTAGTGAGAAAATTGAGAAAATCCTCTGAGTTACGGCTTCTTGAACTTGATGACCGCAGTGTTAAAGGTGCAGTGATATCAAATTAATATTCCAAACTTTCCCATTAGTTGATCAACTTCAAATTGTTTTACTTTGTCTTGCTTACAAGAGAAGTACATGTTAGAAATATGCTGGCATTGCCTGCTCTGTGTTAGAATGTCAGGGAAAGCACGAACAGCAACAAAAACAACGAGTTTAGATTTCTAGAAAGAGTCAAAGGGGTTAACATTTATTATTAGTAATTATAATATCTTACCTTCCATGATGTTGAAGAAAGAATTGCTCAGGAATCCCTCAGAAAAGCCACTCACCAAGGAGAAGCAACTTTTTTCTTTGGCTTCTTTGGACGCTTCATTTCACTTTTGATTTTATTACTGGCTGCGTCACACAAGCAAACTTAACAACATAACAAACAGAAGATACTGAAAGACCAGGGTGTGTTTAACATTTGTCTGATAAGACAACTGAGGTGTTGTCAGACAAAAGTATTCACACCCCTTGAACTATTTTGTATACAACATGACAGCAACAAGCATAAATATTCAGATTTTATGTGAAAGACCGACACAAAGTGGTGTACAATTGTGAAGTAGAAAAAAAAAATTCTACATGCTTCAAAGCATTTTCAACAAATAAACTGAAAAGTACCTTAGTTATTTTTGTCATAAAAAAGGCTGTGTGTCAAGAATATTGCTTTTATCACCTGCATCAGACTTGATAATCTTGATGAATTGGACTTTAGTGCCTACAGCTGGTATATAAGAATTTTAACTTTTACTTTCAGTTGATCTGCTGATGGCTCCTATTTTAAATCTATATTTCTGGGTAATAAATGATAAAATCAGTTGTAAACCTCATACTAAACATTTACAGAATAAACTAAATAGAAGCAAATCAATCCTGGCTAAAGTCAAACATTCTGAATAATAAATCACTTTATATTCTTTATACCTCTCTGATTTTGCCTTATTTAACATTGTACAAAGTTTGGGGGATTTATTACAAAAGCTCTTTACTTCCACTGAATTTTCTACAGAAACATTAGAACCATCCATAATGTTGGTTATTATGAGACCACAAACACATTATTTTTAAAATCTAAAACTCTTAAACTTGAAGTGCTGGTGGAATTTAAAATTGCTCAAATTGTGTTTAAGGCGTCTAATAAGCTGCTGCCTGATCTCAGACATGTTTTGCAGCAGTATTAAGGAAAGATTTAGTATTAGAAATTCAGCAGTTTATTTAATTATACAGAGGTGGCATTGATGTTTGGTACCAGCTCTTGAAGGGGTAAAAGGAAATGAAAGGCCAGATAAATGGGCAAAAAGGGCTTTAGAGGTGACAATAACGATTATGATTCCTTTTGGGAAAGGGAAATCATTTATTAAGAATAAAGAAATGGAAAAATGGCAAAAAAGGTGGAATGAAGATAAAAACGGAAGAAGATTATATAAAGTACAAAAGTCAGTATTAATTAGAATTATTAATGAGAGAAACAGAAGGGAATAAATAATAATGATCAGATTAAGAGTAAGCCATACCTATTTAAATGATGTTTTATATTTAATAGGGAGGAAAAATAATGATAAATGTGAAGGATGTGGAGAGAAAGGAAATGTAGAACAAGTATTGATGAACTATAGAACATATGAATCTGAAAGGGAGAAATTGAAAAGAATGGTTGGAAGGACAAGAAGGTCAAGAATGGAGTCTTAAAGGAATACTGGGAAATGAAGGAAACATAATGGATATTTATAGATTAAGAAAAGCATAATTTATTTTTCTTCAAAACACAAGATTAAAAAATAGAATTTAACAGATGTAAAGAAATGTTGCTACACAGTCGTGTACAGTAGGTGGCGGTATGCACCTTAAAGTTGCTTGCAAGCCGCCATAATAGAAGAGAAGAAGAAGAACTCTAGCGCCAGAGTGTTAGCCAGAAATGGTACATATCATCAGAGAGGGTCAAAAGTTTCCAGCACACAGTAAAAAGCTGACACTTTTAAATGAATATAAGACTACTGATGTAAGAGTGATAACAACACATAAAAATCCTAACATTCCCCTCCTGTTATCATTCTGACATATGTGTGAGCTACCTAAAATCTAAAGAAAAGAAAAGAGAAGACAAGAAAATGAAAAAGGAACAATAAAAATGCTAATTTTTTTCCAGTCTAAGGAATACAAACACACTAAAAAGAAATGTACTGTATAAATGAAACAGCAGGAAACCAAATGCATTTCTTCATCACGTGTTTTCACATTTTCAGTGTAGGAGTCATAGCAGATGACTTAATATGTTTATTTTTTAATATGTTCATCATATAATACTTTTTTCAGGTCATCTTTGTCCATCCGGAACTTGTTATCTTCATGTGGGTCACGGCATCAAGATGACAGGTATTTTCTTCCCAACCTACATAAAAAAGAACCACAGACAACGTATATGAGCTTTGAAATCAAGCTTTCATGAAAAGACAAGACGCAGCGGACCGCTCCAGCAAGCTGCCCACCGCTCGTCCTGATAACTTCCAGCTTGAGCTTGTCTTTTATTTTCAGGGAAGGGAGAGATTAAAAAAAAAGAAAGAAAGAGATAAAAGAAGAACATGTTTCACGCAGGTCATCTAGTCTTTTACATGTGGGAGATTTCTCCCAAGGGCTGAGGGAATCTAGAGGTAATCATGCTGCAGAGACCTTCTTTGAGTGAGGGTTAAAAGTTTCCAACACACACAGTAAAAACCTGAATATGAGACTACTGATGCAAGAGTGATAACACATAAAAATCCTGACAGGCGCCAACACACACAGGCCAAACAATTCCATATATACATTTTCCAAAATCAAATTGGTCCTTCGCAAAAGGGCTTAAATGTCTTCTGAACAATGAAAGGCTGACCGTAGCGCTGGTCAAGCCTCTTCATTGCTTCTCTGTATGCATCTCCTTCACTGCAATAAAATATGACCTCCAGACATTTAAGAGCAGGACCAGTGATGTACCTTTTCAGTAGATGCAGTTTATCAGCAGGAGATATGCTTTTCCAGTCCACCACTGAGACGAATGAATCTTTCCATTTGAGGTAGTTGGTTGGATCTCCGCTGACCGCCATGGGCGCAGGCGGTGGGACGGTGCTGTCTTGGATAGCTTTGGCCAACAGGGATATGTCTGTGAGAAAAGTTGGAGCAGCAACTTGAGGGTGTGCCTTGTTATGATATTTTATTTAGATTTTCTACAAAGACGGACAAACAAAACATTTCCATAAATCTGTCACATGCAGCTATGAATACACTTCGCCAAAGGCCGTAAAAGTGCGGACTCAGAGTAAGGGTGGAAACAGAACCCAAAATGGACTTAGGGCGGATGAGAAGAATGTGGGACACATTGTGACCTTTGACCTCCAACAAGAACAAGGGAGGGAGGGAGAGAATCGGGACCGGGCCTAAATGTGTTCTGGTTCCATAAACTTGCTTTAAACTGGTTGTGTTCTGGCTCTGACCTTTGACCTTTCTCTTTCAGTACATGAATGCAGCTGGCTCTCAACTGGTTTTAAATTATCTCTAAAACTGTCTGAACTGGTCTGAATTGATTCTATACTGGTTCTGGTCCTATTCTGGTTCTGGTTCTGTTCAGGTTCTGGTTCTGTTCAGGTTCTGGTTCTGACCTCTGGGCTTCGTCTTGTAGTAGATGTATCCAGCCAGAGACAGGATCAAACCCAGGACCATTCCCGAAGCTCCGATGATCAGTTTGTTCCTCTCTGACTTTGGCATGGACGGGTCTGGAAGGACAGAGAGGAAGAGGACAGAGACGTGGGGACATGTTTGGACAGGAGAGGGACATGGGGAGACATGAGGACAGGTGAGATATGAGGACAGGTGAGACAGGTGTTCCGTCCTCCAGGTGTCTCCAGTTGTCGTCCTTCTTACCCCAGTCGATGATCAGAGGCTCCTTCAGGCTGGCATGTTCCACCCTGCAGGAGATGCGCTCTCCAGGTCTGAAGAGAGAGGAACAGAACTGGGTCAGAACCAAAAGATCCGGGTCAGAACCAGCAGGGAGCTGGGTCAGACCCCAGGGGTTCTACTGGTTCTGGTTCTGACCCACCTGGGCGTGTACTCCAGCGTGGAGTGGATCTGGTAGTACCAGTCTCCATCCTCCATCTCGTCAGTGGTGGTGACGTCTGATGTCACTTCCTGTCCATCTCTCAGCCACCCGACGTTGATGGTTTTAGGGTAGAAATCATAAACGCTGCAGACCAGCATGGAGGGGTGGTGGCCAGCAGGGGGAGTCCGGGAGTGAAGTGTGACGGTGGGGATGACTGGGAGATTATTGACAGGTTATTGATTTATTATTAAGGTCAAATTAATCCATACATGATCCATTCTGATTATGCCTGGATGTCACAGGAAGTATTTATATTATTGTATCAATATTAACAGTTTCTGTGTTGATTATTGATGATAAAACCAGTTTAACCACAACTGAAGCTGCTGGGAGAACTGGAGGGAAAATGGAAGTAGATTATTAAATTTACTGTGATGATTCTGGTTATTGATCCAAACAGACCTGGGTTTTATATAGTTATAATTAATACATAAATATAATTATAAACAGACCAGAGTTCTGATAAACTAATGTTATTATTGTAGATAAATCACAGATCATTAATAATAATAGAACTGGATGTTATAGACTGAGTCCATCTATAACTAGATGTAACTTCAGTATTTAAGTTCTATAGTGAATTTTATATTTATGAACAATTATTCTTTAAACGTTTCTGATGTCATTAATATATCTATGTATTTAATATTGATTAACTCCAGTAGTTATTACCATCACTAATATCAGCAGTGACTGGATCTCTATAGATCAGCTGATCAGATCCATGGTGAGAGATAAATATTGATCATTTGATGACATCAGAGTTTAATGTTTAAGTTAATCAATAATAAATAAATGAAGACTGAAATATTCAGTTTAATGATCATCAGTCAGAACTGATCAGAGAATCAGGAAATGATCAAATCAAACTCACCTGATTTAGTCAGAACATTCGGGTAGTCGACACCAATGTTGTGCAGGCAGTAGGTTTCCTTCTGAGCTCTCATCATTGCTATCCTTGAAGGATCTTTGTTCCATTGTTCAGCATTCTTCACTCCAAACTCCGTATATCCAATAAACTTCCCCACGTTGCTGTCAAACCTGACATACTCTATCTTGTTGTAAATGTAGGAGCTGATGAACTGGATGTCTAGCAGCTCAGTGGAGTTAAAGGCACAAAGATTCACTTGGCAATTTCTGAATCCATCTGGAACCAAAACAGAACCTCAGCATTGATTTACTGTCAGTTATTGATCCTAGCAGGCGTTCATTTGATCAACTTCACATCGATTACCAATCAATACATTTGAATGGACTGAAGTAATGATTACCATATTAATGATCAATAATTAATCAGAACATTGATCAGTTTATCAGTTTTGAATCTGCATCACTGATTTGCCAGCAGAACTGATCCAGAGTAAGAGACTATTGATCCAGATATTAGCTGTAGTATTGATCAGTGATCAGATTATTGATCCTGATCAATACTACATATTTCTATACTGCATATTTCTATATTTTTATAGAAATATGCAGTTTAAACCCTGAATATTGATCCATATAACTTAATGATTGGTGGTTATCAGTTATTACCAGAGTATTGATCATATTATCAGTTATTGATCATACCAGCAGAGTTTATGATGATGACGATCAGCAGCCAGCAGAGCGGTGATGGAGCCATGTCTCTCTCTCTCTCCCAGTCAGAGGAACTAACTGGTTCTGATAGGAACTGCTGTAAAAACCAGAACAGAGTCCCATGACCTCTGCATCACTGGTTACCGGGTAGAAGAGCCTGAGGGCTGAAGATCACAGAGAGAAATGGGTTCTGTTCTGGTTCTGTAGTACATTTAAAAATTAAAAATGAACAAAGTTTACAAACAAAGAACCAGCAGTTGGTTCTCCTGGACTCCTGCAGAACCAGTTCCTGAACCCGAGGAACTGGTTCTGGAGCTCCAGCCTTCCTCTGCCCAGCTCCTGATGACGTCACAACCCTCATGCCCTCTGATTGGCTGCTGCCAGCGTTTGGTTCCAGCAGCAGCTTCAGTTCCTCTCAGAGTCTCTGAGAGTCTGACTGATGAAGATGAAGCTGCTCCTCTTCCTCAGCGGGGTCCTCTGGGTCTCTGCTGATGGTGAGTTATTCTGGTTCTGACCGGGTCCAAACTGGTTCTGATAGACCCATGGGGTTCTGGAGGTTCTGCTCCAGGTTCTTCATCAGTTTCTCTCTCTGTGTTTTTAGTTCTACATAAGGACCTTAGTATCGATGGATGCTCAGACTCTGATGGAGAGTCTGTGTACACCCTGGATAGAGAAGTGCTGTGGTACGCCAACTTCCAGAAGGGAGAAGGAGTCGAACCTCTGCCTCCTTTTATTGACCAGATGAGCCGCCCAGGAGCTTATGAAACAGCTGTGGCTAATCAACAGATCTGCAGAGCAAACCTGAGGACGATTCGTATAGCCATGAAGGACATCCCAGATGAAAACGGTGAAGAACAATAATTATTTAAACTGATTTATTTTCACCTCTGATCAGCTGATCATTTTTATAATTAAATGTTTATTATTAACAAATCAGAATATTTTAATCAATTAAATCCAGTCCAGTGAGGAAAAACCATGTTGTCTAAAATCTGACATATGATGTTAATTAAAGCTGTTCCAGTTTATTACAGTTTATATTCATCTAATATTATCACTCTATTAACTGTTTATTAACCATTAATAACATGCAGAGCTTTCTGACTTGATGAAAGCAGATATTTCACTCCGGGTTGTTTCTATATTTCAGTGCTTTCAAACATTTTATTTCACGTGAAAGAATTAATATTAATATTTAGCTCTTTTTTTGCTCCATCTAATTCATCAAATAATTAATATAAGTAAAACTCTTCATGTTATTAATTTTATTTTATCTGACCATCAATAAGTTTGTAAAGTTAAAGAATTTATTCACAAAACTTTAACATAGAAATCAGAAACCAAAAGAAACTGAGAATAAATAACTAAAATATTCCCATAGAGATTCAGTCAGGCTGGATAATTAGAAATAAAACAGGAATTTATCATTTTCATCTTTACATATGAACAATAACTGTCCTCTGCTCCCAGTAAAGACGATGGTGGTTACTGGGAACATCCCATAATATAATAAAACAAAGTAGGTCATATTGATGGTCTGGGTCCAGTTCTGGTCCAGTTCCTCTGGAAACTATTCCATTAGTTTATTTCTAATCTCTAACAGACCTGCTGCCGGTTAGCCCCACCCCATGGTTTACCATTTGCCGAGTTACAGTAAAGCAGGTCATCAGTTCTTCTGCTTCTCTTTGATGCTCTGAGTTGTGAATGTGGTAGACTCTGATCTATCCGGTCCACCATCAGACGTTCTGCTCTGACCCTTCCTGGATCAAACTCTCCATCAGGTCCTGTTCCTCCAGTTAACCTCCCCTTTTCTCCTCAGACCCCCCCGACGGCATGATGATTTACCCCAGAGACAATGTGGAGCTGGGAGTGAAGAACATCCTGATCTGTCACGTCTCTGGTTTCTATCCGGCTCCGGTCAACGTCTCCTGGACCAAAAACGGTCAGGAAGTGACTGAAGGAAGCAGCATCAATGTTCCCCTCCTCAATAAGGACTTCACCTTCACCCAGATCTCCAGGCTGCAGTTCGTCCCTCAGTTGGGAGACATCTACAGCTGCTCCGTGGAGCATGTGGCTCTGACAAAACCACAGACCATGACCTGGGGTGAGGAGACTTTAACTAGACTGAAATCCTGAAGGGGAGCCTTTAAGTTAATGATAAACCTGATTAAATGTTATTAAATCAAACATCCAGATGTTTCTTGTCTCTGTCTCCAGATGTGGAGGTGGACAATCCTCATTCCGGTCTCGGTCCGTCTATCTTCTGTGGAGTCGGTCTGACCATCGGCCTGCTGGGAGCCGCTGTGGGAATTTACTTCGTGATCAAAAGGAACAAGTGCAGATGATTGGCTGAAGCTGATTGGTTGATGATTTATGTTCAGTTTTAAACTGTGTTTTTTTTTTTTAGTTTTCACTTTAATCAGTTTCTTCTCTTCATCACTGATGTAAATTTAATATAAACTACTTTGACTGAAAGAACGAGATCACGGATACAAGCGGCCAAAATGGGTTTCCTCCGCAGGGTGTCTGGACTCTCCCTTAGAGAGAGGGTGAGAAGCTCGGTCATCCGGGAGGGACTCAGTGTAGAGCCGCTGCTCCTTCATGTCGAGAGGAGCGAGGTGAGGTGGCTCGGGCATCTGGTCAGGATGCCTCCTTGGCGCCTCCCTGGTGAGGTGTTCTGGGCACGTCCCACCAGGAAGAGGCCTCGGGGAAGACCCAGGACACGCTGGAGGGACTATGTTTCTCGGATGGCCTGGGAACGCCTTGGGATTCCCCCGGAGGAGCTGGAATTGATGGATGGGTGGATGGATAGATGGATGGATGGATGGATGGACGGATGGATGGATGGATGGATGCGCTAACAATGAACAGAACCTCCTGTCAGTTTGTGTGTTAGTTAATAAATGATTCATTTTTAATGATTTTTATCAGTTTATTGTCATTCATCCAGTTCAGTTGGTTTTTATCTCCATCACTAGAGCCAGAAGCAGAACCTCTCTGGTGTCAGGATGATACCATCCTCTCTCAATATGAAGGGAAAACTTTATTCCAAAGTAATTTTTATGCAGTCTGGAGTTTGTCTGACTTATGTTACTATAAATTAATTCAGTAGCAGCTTTCCTTAACACTTACTGTTTTTAGTTAGGGTTAGAATTGTCTCCATGCTGATGGACCATAAGTTCATTACTGTGGCTGCTGTCCAGAGGAATCATGAGAGCAGCTTATTCCCTTTGGTGGAGGGGAAATCAGGTCAGCTTGGTAGACCATTTGCATGCTTGGGCACCTTGGGAATCATGGTGTAGGGTTGGTGGGTTTTTGACCTTTGGCCTACTGTGCTGGTCTTCCTCCACTGTTTCTTCCTGTGGCCTCTGGCCTACAGCTACAGGTCTGCTGCTGGGCTGCAGTGGGTAGCAGGAAGATGGAGCAATAGTTAGTTAAATGGAACCAGAAACTGTAGAGAACCTGGTTAAAACCTGTAGAAAACCAGTGCAGATCCAGTTCAAAATAGCTTTGTCTCACTTAACACAATGCAAACTGAGTTAGGACTGTTAGAAACATTGGTATGTAATATCATAGGTTGTTTTCAGACAGATTTAAACTGGTGTCAGTAAGTGTCCATTATCAGAGACAGAGGAAAAATGTCTCATTTATAAATATTTCCTGTCTGGCCAGCTGTATATTTTGTACAAATAATTATTTGGTTTTAAACAAACATTATTTTTTCCTGAAATCAGGGATTCATGACATCTCTGAACAGAGTTCAGTTTTCTGCTGACGCTGATATGAAATTTCTGTGAAATTATGCTATTTCTCTAGTTTATAGTATTCATTATTTATGACCTGATATACAAAACCCTGACTCAAGTGATTCTACATTTTCAACACCAACGGTTTTCCTAAAGGTTGCCAGTTAATACAGCTAATGCAAACATCACCTCAGCCAATCACATGGCAGGAATTACACAAAATGCCACATTGTTGTATCCAAACAGAGTCACCAGAACTGGACCAGAACCTGATGGACAATAGTTTCCGGACCAGGTCTGGTCCAACTGGCCCATAAACCGTTTCACCTCTGGCAAACCAGACCCGGGCTCTGCTGGCCTGTCCTTCATTGAGGCATCTGGGTCAGCTGCAGATGCCTTTTCTGTCCCTTACAACTTAATTTTTGTAATATCAATAAAAACACAATGTATATCAACACAATTCTTTATTACAACATTCTAATTTAAAACACAACATAAGTATTGAAGAACAGGGGCGCAACTACATACTTTCTGAGGTGCATGCTAACATGTCATCGGGGCCCCCCAATGACACAAACTTGTACAACTGATCTTTAATAATAATAAATGTATGTGAATAAATTGCCGCCAACAGAGCAATTGAAAAAGAATGAAACAAAAAACAGGGCAATATTTCATCATTTAATATATTTGAGATATTGATATTCTGTTAGCCGGTGTCTATTTAGGTCCCGCAATGACAATTAAACTGACCTTAAAATTTCACGTGTGTCGTTTTGGTCATTATTTTTACACTCATTGTAGAGATGTGCGGTGTGTCTATCAGACATTCATAGCAATACGGAATAAATTGCGCCCCCCATGAGGCTTTGTGTGATTTGTGGGCGCGATAAACAAGTTTCACTAAATATTGCATTATAACCAAAAAAGAGAGATGTAACTTCTATCATGAATATAGACTAGCTGAAGAAAAACTTATAAATTACAATGAAATAATGCTACTCTGGTGGGCGCCAGGAGTAAGACTCCTCATCGTTTCCCCAGTAATCCTCCCAGGAATAGAGCTTTGGAGCTGACGTCACAGCGTATGATGTTTGCGTCGCTCGGCGCCATCTTTGCAGACCAAAACAAACCTTTTCAAGTGTTTTCATTGTGTTACCGCCTGCAGCGGAGTTATTTTCAAGTTGGATACTGGATATTCGCGTGCCACGGAGTAAGAGACGTTTAACTCAAGGTTGATCCGATTTATGAACGCTAGTTTCGGCCAGCTGTACTCTAGCGCTCCGAGGTTCACAAAGGGACCATCAATTTACGAACCAAACACTCCTGTAAATAAATGCCTTGTCTTGTGACCAACTGATACAAAAAAGTGGTAATTCATGCTATTACATGAGGCACACTATCCCCTATTAAAATTTTAAGTCATAGTCAATATTTTAAATAATTTTAATATTAAATATGTTTTCTTAGTTTCCAATTTGTGTGCCACATTAACTCAAAATCATTGTGAAATTATTCTTCTGAACTATATAGATTAGGCATATTTTTATTCCATGTTGACCATTTTTTTATTTTTTTTTAACCACAATTATATTTAAAAAAAATTTTTCATAAAATCTATTACCTTGGCTAGGTGATCATCACATTTGTTACCTGTAATGGTCAATTACATGAAATTCTAGGACAGGATCTATTTCATTACATGTTCATTTCTTACCTGAAATATGTTAAATACAACAAATATTTACTTAAAGTGTGATCTAGTTCATAAAATTTACTTGTCACCTTTATCGTTTAATTACACATTAAATGTTTAAGGGATTAACACATTGTCAAGTGATCCAGCTCTAAACCAGATTACTAATTGCTCCTTCTTAACCCATGAATCACCTTTCACGCAGAGAACACACAGACGCATTAATTGTGTGTTCATGTAAACATCAGTAACGTTTGGGCTGAGATCTTTTTAAAAATCTTCATATTCACTGAAGACAATTGCACATCTTAAAACCCAACAGTTACGTCTCCATATCTCCATTTGAATCCAGTTCCCAAAATACATTAAACTGGGTACATAGTCACAAACTGTCATTGTTTCAAAATGACAGTGAACAAAAACAGTATGACCAGAAACATCACCAATATCCCACTTGATAGGAAAATGGCTCCAGCCATTGGTACTCTGTCACAAAACGACAAGAACAGCAGGAAGTAAAAAGCGACAACCAGAAGGACGACTCCGATGTTCTTCTTGATCATCTCATAAAGGTGCATGATCTTGTCATACATTTTCTTGACCCATGTGCCTACCCCTACTGCTGCTGCCAAAGGTATTATACCTGCAGCTATTTTTGCCACCCAAGTTAAAGCTGTTCCAACTGCCCCTGAACCTCCCTCTGCCACCTCGGTAAGACCTGCCCCAACTGCCCCTGAACCTCCCTCTGCCACCTCGGTAAGACCTGCCCCAAC
>NW_015114069.1:149541-151613 GCF_001443285.1 Poecilia latipinna | reverse complement strand
AACCTCCCTCTGCCACCTCGGTAAGACCTGCCCCAACTGCCCCTGAACCTCCCTCTGCCACCTCGGTAAGACCTGCCCCAACTGCCCCTGAACCTTCCGCTGCCACCCCGGTAAGACCTGCCCCAACTGCCCCTGAACCTCCCACTGCCAGCCCTGTAAGACCTGCCCCTAAACCTGCCACTGCCAGCCCGATAAGACCTGCCCCAACTGCCCCTAAACCTCCCGTTGCCGGCCCAGTTAAACCTGCAGCTCCTGCCCCTGCTGTTTCCGTCCTCCTGTCCGACATATTTGATGCCTCGTTTGTTTCTGTATCAAACTCTGGATTAGCTTCTTTTTCGTGCTCAACTGCCTCTTCCTCCTCCATTGAAATGGAGTTTTTTTGAGGTTCACTCTTGTACTTTTCTTCATCTCTCTGTTTTGGTTCAGAACATGGTACTTTATTTTCTCCCCGTTTACTAGTAGTACATTCTCCGGCCTCGGTGGATGTTTGTGTTGTTTGCCAAACTGCAACATCTGACCCAAACAAAGCTTCTGCCACCAAGTTCCCCTCAGGGCCTGAGAAGCTAATCCACAAGTTGTTGTTGGCATTACCTCTGTTGTCATTGTTTGATTGTTTTGGGTTACTTGATTTTGTGTTATTTTTGTCTCTCTGATCTGCCTGGATGATTTCGTTAGTGAAACACCCTCCTTTGTTTTCTACCACTATCTTATCTATCATGCTCATCAGCTGTGACACCTGAGAGTCGTTTTCGTCACCCCTTGGGCTGTACTTACAATCAACTACATGATATCGGCCACCACACTTCATTACCAAATCCTTGAGACGTTGATTCTCATTGATATACTTTTCAATTGTCATCCTATTTGGGCCATGAGTAAAAACAACTGCAGCATATTTGAATGCTTCCTCTGGAAGACACTGGCAGATTTTGTCGATTGCAGCCGACTGTTGCTTTGAGGATTCCTCTACGTTCAGCACAATCAGAAGAACATGGGGACCAGGAGTGCACCTTGCAGTACACCTCGCCATCTCATCCTTCAGCTCCGCCTCAGGTTGGTCAAAATGAGCGAAACCAGGAGTGTCCAACACAGTGATTCTTCTTTCGTGGGCAGATTTGGACTGAATTTGATAGTCAGTCGTCCTGCCAGGTTTGAACACTTCCTCTCCTAAGATGGAGTTTCCAAGGGTGCTTTTCCCAGCCCCGGTTTCTCCCAACAGGAC
This sequence comes from Poecilia latipinna, assembly GCF_001443285.1. Lineage (NCBI taxonomy): Eukaryota > Metazoa > Chordata > Actinopteri > Cyprinodontiformes > Poeciliidae > Poecilia > Poecilia latipinna. Next base: position 150,391 of record NW_015114069.1, on the reverse strand, counting down.
GATCCTGTAGGCTCTCAGCACTATGAAGCAATGGTGAAAATTAAATCATCATGTTCATTTGAAAGGATAACAGAAAACTGTAAACCGCTGTAATCTCTAGTTACCTTTGATGCACTTCTGAACTCCATCTGTTCCTTTGATGATGACCTTTGATGCTGCCACCAGGGAAGGGGGAAAAAAAGATTGCATTATTTATGGCTTTGTTGTCCCTGAGCTTCACTGAGATAGATTTATGATTATTGCAAACTTTTGTTTACCACCACTAAGCGTCTTCACCTCTCTTTGGTTGCACTCTCTCTGCTTGTTGTTCTTGTGGCGCTGACCCTGTTGGATTATAAACACCTACATGTACAGAGTGTTCTTCTGCAGTCTGTCTCCTGTCAGGTATTTCTTTCTGGAGAGCTTTGGCTTCTTTTTCTTGTCTTCCTGTAGCCTTGAGTTCTGGTTGAACCACGACATTCGATCCAAAGAAAACGTCCCGAAGCGGCGCAGCTGCAGGGCCCGATATTTTTATCCATGCTTTGTTGTGGACACAGTAGTCGGCCATATTGTCAGTGGAGTGGTAGGTACTCTGTTTGTCAGTGTGCATCACCATCTTCACCTATATATTTTTAGCCTCTGCTCTTCCTGGAAATGATATCGTACAGTAAGAAACATAGAAGGACAGGGACAGCCTTATCTGTGCATTTAGGAAATCCTATATACAGTAAAACTCTCAGGTAAAACAGATGAGATTTTTTTCTTGCAACAGCATGAGAAGTCCTATATTGTTTTACATTTAAAATTCCCTTCTCTACCAGTGAATTCTGGAACAGTTTTCACTTTCCTTGCCATCTTTCTAGCTATTTGT
>NW_015114069.1:139659-145531 GCF_001443285.1 Poecilia latipinna | reverse complement strand
CCCCCTGGTGGATACTAGAACATCTACAGGTACATTTGGATCTATTTTTACAACTAAAGAGTGATTAAGAAGTAAAAGTAGCAACTGAAATATTTAGGTGGACTTAATAGTTTTCTTTTTATGATACTTTATAATTCCACTTCAAATGTATTATGTAATTATTGATGTTAGACTAAGCTGTAGTTATATTAATTTCAGCTACTCAGGATTCACACAGGTTATCCTATAATATAAACTCTATATATTATAGGACAGAGACGTCAATGAAGTCAAAGCTTTGTGACAGTGTTGGTGAGAAACAGAGCGATTTCAGACTCAATTCCAGCGTTCAGCTTTTCTTTGGTAGCAGTCGGTCTGCATTTCACATGTTGTCTTGAAAATATTGATGCACAATTTTGCAAATGCTCACTAAATCTATCAAATTATAAGTACATGCAGAAGCTTCTTCGTGGTTTTTCCTGAATTAGTTCTGACGTCTGACTGCTCCATTCCAAAACTTTACTTCTCTGTTTCACTGCTATGGTGTTCCTCTTTGGTCATGTTCTGTAGTTATTCCAAACAAATCTTGGCTTAAATGTTCAAGTGTGGTTCCTTCAGATGATAACACACTTTCGGCACACCCAGATGTTTTACTAGTTGAAAATGAACTGAAGTAAGCTTTGAAGTTTTTTGAGTGTTTGAGATTATGTTTTTAAAGGAAAATTCATTTTTTAGTGTAAACTTGCAGACATTGTGTAAGAAGTAGAGTTTTCCTGTGTGTTTATTTAGGATTCTGTCAGTTGAGTTTCGGTGTGGTCCTGCCTACCCTTGATTGATCCCAGCTGTGTCTAGATCCCTTGTGTATTTATATTCACCTGTGTTTCTTGTTCTCTGTCAGGTACTTGTCTAGTTGTCTCTTGTCTGCCGTCTATTGATTACTGTTTACCACAGTGTTTCTCTACCCTGGTCCTCACCGCCCCCCTGTCCTGCATGTTTTAGGTGTTTCCCTTCTGCCACACACCTGAATTGTATCTCTGGGTGATTAACAGGCTTCTGCAGTACCTGATTGTCATGCAATCATTTGAATCAGCTGTTCTGGAATAGAGGCACATCTAAAACATGCAGAGCAGGGGGGCGCTGAGGACCAGGGTTGAGAAACACTGGCTTACGTCAAACATCTGAAAATGGATTGGGTACTTTGTTAAACAACATTACATCAGGATTATCATTTTTTTATTCTTTGCCATTTGAAAAAAAAAAAAGTAAACGATTATTAAGACACCTAAAAAGGCATAATTTATTAGTCTAACATATACACTGAGATGTAATTTAAAATATACTGAAATTAATAATTTTAAGTAGCGTTAAGTGAATTTAAAAAAAAATCTATTTTGAGCATATATTTTAAAATATACACAAAATATCTTTGACAGATATTTTAAAAATCTTTTAAATATATACCTGAGCAAGTGTATATTTACTCTTGGGCAAATACATATTTTGTTCACTTACAGTATACTTTTATTTAATATATTTCTTAAAAGTGTATTTTGGTACAATTATATTTACGTGTGTTTAAAGTTATAATGTTGAAGTTGGTCCAAGCATACTTTTAGTATACTTCATATATATTTATAGGTAGTACACTTAATAATTAGTATACTTAAAATGTACTTTCACAAATGTAAGTATGCTTGAAATGTACTAAAGTATACCTTTTTTTTTACTAGGGCTCTAAAGTGTACCTGTTGTTTTATTGTGCTAATTTTCATAAGCTGTAAACTCTGAATGTATTGAGAATTTGTGCAATTCTGCGATGGTATATTGGCAATGTACTCTTGAAAAATGGTCAAATATTGAAAGAACAATATAATTAGTTTCTCCAGTAAAGTGTGTTGTAAATGACCCTTCTGTGTTCTGGTAACCTGATGTGTTTGCAGTACTGCAGTGTGTATGAAGCATTAATGCAGAAAGTGGCAAAGCAGAATAATAATAGACATTAAAAAGTGTACTTCATTAGCAATTATAATGAACCAAAAGTGTAATTGCAGCATACTGTAATCAAACTAGTAATATATAAAATATGTAATGCTTATATACTTAGACATTCTTAATATATTCTACTTAAGATATACTAATCAAGCACGTTTACAGTTCATCAAAATCAATATACTTAATGTACAGTAAGCAAAACTATAGTTGTTCCAAAAAGTAAGTACGTGAGAGTACACTTTAGATTGTGCTTTAATACAATTTAATTACTATTAACAAACACTAAGCACAAAATTAGTTGTTCCAAAATATCACACTTCAGGTATGCAGATGATTAGTCTGGCTTCAACTATGCTAAAATTTTACATGCTTAGTGTATTTATTTTTCACCAGGGAATTGGACTGACAACCAATTATTTTACCATCACATAAAAATTAAAAACTACTGTGCTTTATTTGCAATGAGTGCAGTGTGGTGTTTGATTTCCAAAACAACACATTGTTTATTGTTTACATTTAACAAAATTGGAACATTGTTAAAAAAAAAGACTCAAAGGAACTTGAAATTCCAAGTTTTATTATGGAAGATGAGTATCATTTATTAATGAATAACAACTCCCCCTTTTTTCCAATCAGAAAAAAGTTAAGACAAATAAAAAATAAAATAAAAAGAATGTTCCTTCCTCTTTATAAAATGGCTGACCCTCAATAAAATATGCAATCAAAATGTTATTTCTTTTTTAGGATGTGACTAGAGACAAATCAATCTGGACAGAAATCACTGGTCTTTTATTACTAATTTGAACAGAATTGCAGCTTCTATAAAGTGTAATCAATGATGAGTACGTTTTTGGTAGGTATTTGATTTGACATGCATTGATAGGTGGTTATTGATGCTGCTGAAGGACTAAAATACAGAAGTTAAGAATACAAAGGTTTTTCTTTTTACAATTAGATTGTACAAAGGATCATTTTAAGTCAAATACAATGTAATCAGACTGATCTAAATAACAATTGAGACACACATGACATATATTATGATGAAGAAATAGAAAAAGTTAATAACCTCTGGAAGGTTGAATATTTTCAGTGAACACTGCAACTTTTAAAAAAGCAATATTTCTGGAAATAATACGTTTTTGAACATTATAATTTTTCCTTTTTATCTTGTGTTGGACTAGTTTATTGGAACGATGGTGGTGACAGGAGTTTGTCACTCAATCAGTGGGTTGTTGGTTCAGGACCCCCTGTGTCCTGGTGATGGTCAGAGGACCCTTTGGCACTGATGCATTCCAGCCTCAAGTGTTTGTGTGCTGTGGCTACCATCCTATCCAGTAGCTTGCCACCATCAGTGAGTGTATGAATGACTGAAAGTAGAGTAATGCATTTTGGATAGAGAACTGTTCAAGAACATATCATTTACATTTGACCACAGTGTAATCTAATAAATTTTCTATCCAAGTTTTTGACACTTGGTGCTAAATTCTTCAACTTTATTTTTGGCATGCTTTCCTGAAGACCACAAAGCTTCTGCCGTCTTCTTTGCTGCTTCCCATGGTGTTTCTGCTTCCTCTGCTGCCTGATATCCTTTATATGCACCAAATGCTGCTCCAGCAGCTGCAAATGTACCCAGTAGTACTGATCCTGCTGTGATGCTAGCAGTTCCAGCTGTTGCACCTGTTGTTGCTTCTGCTGCAGTTCCAGCTGCTGCACCTATTGTTGCTTCTGCTGCAGGTCCAGCTGTTATTCCTAGAAAGGCTACAGCTTTTTTTAAGTCAGCTGCTATTTTTATGCCAGGAATAACTGCTCCAATAGCGGCAACTACACCAAAAAGTGCTCCCAGCAGTACACCTGCTGTAATACCTGCTGCAATACGTGCTAAAATATCACACACTCTGCTTTTAGCTTTCTCATCAATTTCTCTCTCCGAAAGGTTTCTGGAGGACTGTGCAATACGCTGCTTTTCCTGTTGCTTTAGTTTCTCTACTACTTGCAGCATCTCGTTGGTGTAGCAGTTTCCATTGTTTGCCTTCACTATCTCTTCAACTGATTTCAGTATCTCTTTCACCTGATAAGCGTTGCTCCTGTAGGGGTCACCTGAGGGATTTTTCCAGTACTTATTATCTATCACATGGCATCGACCACCACATTTTTTTACTAATTCATCCAAAAGTACATTTGGGCTCAAATACTCTGTGATTTTCTGCCCTTCTCGGAGGTCATCACCATGAGTAAAGACGACTGTTGCAAATCTAAACACTTCTTCAGAGAAATATTGGGTTATTTTGTTAACAATGTCGTTTTCCTGCTCTGTAAATCTTCCTAGTTGTAGCACAATGAGGAAAGCGTGCGGCCCAGGTGAACACTCTGTGATGCACTTCACTATTTCAGGCTTCAGAGCTTCTTCAGGTTTGTTTGTATCAAATAACCCGGGAGTATCAATCAGAGTGATTTCTTTTCCATTTAGTGATTTAGTTTTTGCTTCACATGGACTTTCAGCAGAGACAGAACCATGGCAGACGGTGAACTTGTCCTCTTCAAATATAGTGTTTGCAACACTGCTTTTCCCAGATCCAGTTTTTCCGAGGATCACAATTCTTCTCATGTTGGGACCTGGAAGATGAAAACATCACATTAAAACAACTATTTTGTGTTTTGATCATTTTCAGTGATGAGAATTAACTGCGTTAAATAAATAGTTCTGCTATTTATTTAAGAGAGATTACAGAGGTTGTTCTGTAATCTAACCAATTACTTTTTCCATTGATACCACACCGTTACCATTACTGACAGCAGCAGTACCATCACTGTTACTATAATTCAGCAGCCCACTGAAGGTTGAAGAATCAGTCCTCATCTGACCAGGAGCTAGGATGACCATGCTTTCATTTCCAAAAAGTAGACGCTTGGTCCAGTCCTAAAACTCTTTAATCATTCTGTGTTTCTTTAAAAAGAACGTTTGACCTTGACATATTTAACATTTATGTTAAATATGTCAAGTATGCGCAGTTGGTAGCATTGTTGCCTTGCAGGAAAAAAGTCCTGGGTTTGAATTTGGCAGCAGTTTGTCACAGACAAATAACATACAGGTGCTGGTCAAAAAGCTATTTTTTATTTTTTTCCTTTTGTAGGCTAACTGTATACATCACTCTTTGAGCTCACTTTACAGTACCTTGCGGACCACTACGGGCCGCCTATTGACCACCAATGATCTGTGGGCCACAGTTTGAGAAAGACTTGTTTCAACGAAATTTGTTTTGCAGTTTCACTTTGTAATCTGCTGGAGTGCAGCTGTTGCATTTGGTGTATCTGCATCCTCTCCGGTCTGCCCCACTGCCACTTTGCCAGAAGAAGTCCTATATTGTTTTACATTTAAAATTCCCTTCTCTACCAGTGAATTCTGGAACAGTTTTCACTTTCCTTGCCATCTTTCTAGCTATTTGTGATGTGACCAGATAAAGTTAGGCCACATTTTAAACTTTGAATTCTGTCCCTCCAACTGTAACCTAAGGGGAGCAGCTGCTTTCCCATATTTACTAACTTGTGAAGATTGTGAAAATCAAACTTCTCATCTTCTAGTCAAATAAACGTTTTTGCCTCGTCCTCTTCAAAATTTGTACATTTGACAAAGAATTTAATCCCATTTGAAATAAAGTAAATAATCTTTCTTTCACTTACAGTTGGCACAGAATGAGCACTTACCCTCAATCAAAATGTCCGTCTTGAAAACTTTGTGTTCGGCTGTTAGACTGAGTTTGTCTGCACCTCAGAGCCTGAGTGCTCTGAAGGAGAGAAAACAGAAAGTGAAACTTGTAAATCCACGCTTCACTGGTAAACAAGTTGCATTTATATGTGACGTTGCTCGTTCTTTACACACACAGAGACCTAATCACATTTATCT
>NW_015114069.1:130690-135105 GCF_001443285.1 Poecilia latipinna | reverse complement strand
TTATAGAATCTAATGCTGAATCTTTTGATAGTTTGTTTAACCTGTTCTAGATAAATAAGTAAAAATCCTCTTGACTTTATTCTGTGACTGATTAATGTTTTTAGCCAGAATGTTTTAATATTCAAATACTGACATTAGTGTTGAATAGAAGCTATACATGAGATCCAGGATAAAAAGACTACAGTAAGCAGCTTCATCTGCTGCAGAGTGAAACCTCTGGGATGCAAATGAGGACCGTGCTTCCAAACAGATGTTTGTTTTAATGATATTCATAAAAACACTTGGGGAAGTTTTTTTTTACGCATGTTGTGAGGAAACAACTGTTTGTTACCTGGATTACACTGACATAATTATCTGTATGTTAACACAGTTGACATAAAGCAAACTGAATGTGTTATTCACTGTAAACATACGTAAATGTAACACATGGTGACCTTTCCTTACATCTGTCAGTACAGACTATAAATATGGTAGCCTAAATACCTGAAGGGTGTTTTCATGTTTGAATATTCAAATTACCCACATAAACTCCCAAAAGTACAAAAGTTCAGTCAGATGGAAAAGAAGATCCACTGAGACATCAAGGCACCATAAGCAGAACTGCAGATGTAAGTTTTTATCCTCGACTCAGACATTTATTTTATTATAGGTGTGTATCCATGTGTTTATTGGTCGAAACATGTGTATTACTTGTAAACATTTGTTTTTATTGCTCTTTACAAAACATCTATTCTTGATATTAATATTATGTTGTCCTTTCTTTTAACAAAAGTGTGATTTAATGAGGTGATGGTGGATTAAGATGCAGTCGTGTAACATTTAAAGCAGGTTTTAGTTCTTAAAATGTGTGTTTGTTTTGCATATCATAATAGGAAACAGCTGCTCTCAGTGTTTTCCTAAGCTGCACATTTATAAAATCCTCAGTATTATTACAATATAATTACTGTAAATCTTTAATGAAGTTTCTATAAAGACTACAGTCTAGTTTAGTTGTATTTATCTTCACACATCTACTAAAATATTTTTCATTGCTAGAATTTATGTTTTTACATTTACACACATTTTCTCCAGCAGAGACACATTTGTGCCAAAACGACATCAGATTCAACATCTAACATCAAATATGCAGTGGACTCTGCTGCTGCTCATTTGGATGGGTAAGTGTCTCTGCATGAACTATGTTACTGAACATTTCCTAACATAATTTTCACCCAACAGACCATAGGATGGTAACAAATATATATTTTGAATAGAATTATCATAAAGTCTGTAGTGTAATAGACACACAGTATTTTAAAACTCTGTTATGAATAAATCCACTGAGTTTTTTTTCTTTTTTCTGTTTTAGGTCAGTGTTGCTTCATGGACTGTCAGCTCTATCAGTTTCACTACATTAATGAGAATAAGACCTGGACTGAAGCTCAGCAGTACTGCAGAGAGAAACACACTGACCTGGTCACTAACATGAAGGACATGAAGAGACTCATCAACACCTCAGCTGGAGATCAGATTTACAGTTCTTAAGAAGTAAAAGTAGCAACTCAAAAAATATCTAGGTCAACTTAATAGTTTCCATTTCATGCTACTTTATAATTCAACTTCAAATGCGTCATATAATTATATGACGGAGAGGAGTTATTAAAGTTATTATAAACTGTTTATATATTATAGGATACAGACGACAATAAAGTCAAGGCTTTGTGATGCTTGTTGGTGAGAAACAGAGCGATTTCAGACTCAATTCCAGCTTTCAGCTTTTCTTTGGTAGCAGTCTGTCTGTATCTCATGTATCTATCTCACTAAATCTATCAAATTATAATTACATATAATTATAATTTGAAGCTTCTTCATGGTTTTGCCTGAATTAGTTCTGACGTCTGACAGCTCCATTCCAAAACTCTACTTTTCTGTTTCACTGTTATGGTGTTCCTCTTTGATCATGTTCTGTAGTTATGCCAAACATATCTTGGCCTAAAAGTTCAATGTGGTTCCTTTCAGACAATAACACTCTTTAGTCACACTCGGATGTTTCACCATTTGACATGGCTCCCTGTCAGGAGTTACTCAAACTAGGGTTAGAGATAACTATTTAGCTCAAATATAAGGATTTCTAGGAATAATAAAGATAATTTATTGTTTAACTCTGGCAGCGCATGGTGAAACAATCACATTTCCTAAAAAAAATGCAAGTGGAATGTTCAACTTTCTCTATCTGATGCATTTTGAAGTTTTTTTGAGTGTTTGAGATGTATTTTATTCAAAAAAAAGAAAATTCATTTTTGAGTGCAAACTTGCAGATGTGGCACTACTCTTTGAATCACTTTGTTTTTTAAAGTTTAGACCGTGACTTTAAAAGTTCATCGCTAATTTAAACAATTTAAACAAACACGTTTGAGATTTCAGCAGCTCTGTCTTCGGTGTCAGAAAAGGCGTGGACACAGAAGTCTAATTGCTACTTAAGTTTATGTTACACTTTGCAAAACCAAACCTTTATTGCAATTTAATGTTCCTGCAGTTTAGTATTTGGCCGAACCTTAAATCAAGTTGAAATGGTTGATTATTTTCTGGTGCAAATGACCATGTTGTTAACAATAACCACATTGCCAAAAAAAAAAAAAAGAAAGAAAGAAAATGGACACCACCCTTAAACAGAATGAAAAGGTGGAGCTCCTATTCTTTGTCAACACTTTAGTATCAAAGTGTTTTAGAAACAAATTCCCACCCCTGGTGTTTTATTTTCATATTTTTTGTCATGTTAGAATCAAACTTCAATTGAAACTGTATTTTTTTAAGGTAGAAAATTATAAAGCAAGGCATTAATTGTCAGATGGAAGAAAAATTATATATGGTTTTAAGAATTTAGTTTTTAGCCTCTTTCTTTATAACTTGATACCATTAAAACCATACCAGTGCAACCAGTTACCTTTAGGAATCACCTATGAAAATATTTTTGATTTTATGTAAAACTGACTGGATTATCTTTCAAGTTGTTATTAACGTAAGTGTTTATGAATACAGTACCTCAGTACCATGTGATATTCTTAAAGTATGCCCAGGAACTGGCCTAACCAGAGGAAATTAAAAGTACTGTGTGTCATCATGGAAGAACACAATTCACTGTTACAGCAGCAGTGTAGGTGTAACTCAAGATTTCAACCCTGGACGTTCTACTCTATGAACCAGTGCACACCAGTCATGAGATGATGGAGGCCACTGGCCAGTATCTTGTTTATCTTAAGTGCGACAGCGTTCTCTCAGATGAAACTAAGAAGAAACTTCAACTTTATTTAAGGAATCATCGCAAATCAGGTGGAGGAGAATGCGGACCGCTGACAGCTGTGGCTCAGAGCTACAACTGTGTAGCTTTCAAAGAGCAAAAAGGTACTGTAAAATATAGAAGATTATCATCGCCTAATATGCTCTTTATATTTGTAGAATGGCTTCAGTCTCATTAGATTTTTTTAATTCAGCAAATTACATGGATAACAATTTATGAGCAGAGATAATCTATTCATTTCCTTTGTTGTCCCTGTCAGGAGTTCTGTTTTAACCACAAAATGTTATTTTTTCATCCAAAGGGAGGCGTTTAACCATGCACACAATATCTGAGCAAATATATTATGATTTTATAAGATATTTTTGAATTTTTAAACTGAATATTTTCCACCTGCCTGTGGTTATATCTGCTCAATGCAATTTTGTTTAATATTCTGAATAACTGCTGTGACACATTTTGTCGTAGACCAACAGGAAGTTCTCAGGAGGCGTAAACACACGGTGAAGCTGTCAGACGGTCTTCTGGTGTTTACTGCCACAGACAGTCTACCAACTTCCAGCTCCTCTCAGAAATCAGAGCCAGCAGAGGTCAGTGCAACACCCTAATTTATGTCTTTACACATATTTTTCTGTTTTTCTATTGTGGGTGGTCAGGAAACAGAATCTTAAATACAGAGTAAACAGCACGATCTTGGTAGCCTTGTTATTTTTTATTATACATTTACTTCCAAGGAACTTTGCTTTTTTTGTATAAAAGGTATTTCTCAATTCAGTTGAATGTCATTCTAAAGCTGCTGAGTTCGTAAGCATATTGTTGTTCTTCTTTGAGAGTGTTTAGAAAATGTTCCGGTTCATTTTTACATTCAACTTTTCTTTAACTAAACAAGGTCATGTAATGTAAGACCGCCCACACCATCATGTTCTCACTTGGAAGCTTCAGTTTTTGCTTGGTGTTTTTCTTTGATGTGCAAAACTATTTTCTACTATTTCTATTTCTACTTCAGATTATGTTGTTCAAATCTTCTGCAGTACATTTTAAAGTTCAGCTTCAAATGGGTTTTTTTCAGCAGTGGAGTCTTGCGCAGTTATTACACATAGATTCTATTGCTCTAATGGAAAAAAATGTGTCCCTTCATGTC
>NW_015114069.1:108223-127519 GCF_001443285.1 Poecilia latipinna | reverse complement strand
GATGACACCTGTTTAGTCATTCATTCTGTTCACCATGATGAAACAAGTCAGACAGGTCAGATGAGAGCAAAGCAGTCAAACTGAGGCAAGTCGGAGCTACAGATCAAGAGAAAAGACCAAAGAAGGAGGCATTTTGTATTTCACTGCTAATTTTTTTTTTTGGCAAAATGGAAGGTAAGTTATATAAATAAATTTTCCTCTAAATACCTAGAATTTACCTGTTATAAAAATCAATGAGATGGAAAGAGGTTTTAGCTGTTTCTGTCATGTGAACCTGGTTTGATTATGATTAAACGTTACATATAGACACTTTCTAAAGATTACTTTAACAGGTAAAGGTTGTCAATTCTTTTTCCTACTATGATTTACTCAAGCAGTAAGTTTTGCTCTGCCACACCTAAACAACTTATCAGCAAAACAATTATTAGTGAAATCAAGAGAAACAAGGTAACACTTTATTTGAAGTGGTGTCCATAAGACTGACATGACAGTGTCATAAACATGACATAGCAACAATCATGAACATGAAGGAGTCTTTATGAATGTCTATGACAGTTGTCATGAAGTTTCATTCAGTAAAAATAATGACACTTTTAATGCACAGTTGCATTAAAAGTTGTATTAAAAAGTCCATTGTCAACTTTGCATTAAAAATATTATTTATTGAATGACACTTCATAACAACAGTCATAAACATTCATAAAGACTCCTTCTTCTTCATTACTGGTTTTATGTCATGTTTATAACACTGTCATGTCAGTCTTATGTACACCCCATCAATTAAAGTGTTCCCGAAACGTTATATAAGATTACCGGTACAGGCTTACAGATGTAATTTAGATGTTTTAACTCAGTTTCTGTAATGTTGTCATTGATAACCTTTCCTTTAGTAGTGAAATGTTGTATCACTGCAAGCTTGTTGTAAATTAAATGAATCCTCCAATCTCGCTAAATGTACACTCTATGTTGCAGAAATTAAAGTGAAATATGATTTAGCGGTAAATGTTAGCACAATGATGTTGGATATCGATAATAGTCAATTTCAATACAAATTAATAGAAGTTGTTGTTTGGTTTGATGCTGCTTTGTTCAACTGGGTAATGACATTTTTTTGGATGTACCTTTGTTGGGCTTACTTCATGTACCAAACTACAGGATCTGCTGCGACTCATTAGTCCACACTAGCCAAGGATTAAATAAAGTTTTTTAATTTTGCATCAAACTGTTGGTTGTTGAATCAATACAGCTTTAAAAAAAAACTCAGATGTAGCTGTGTTTTTGTACACGAAGCAAAAAGGTTAGTTTGAATGATTTGCTGTTCTTTCCCTTTAGCTGCAGCCGCATTCAGGATCGTCCTGCTGGGGGAAAGTCGGAACGGGAAGAGCAGCCTGGGCAACACCATTTTCGGAGAAGCCATATTCTTCGCTAAAAATTTTAACGACATGGATTCCTTTGCTACCGAAGCACAAACAAAACTCGTCAATGGAAGAAACTTTACTTTGATCGATACACCTGGGCTGTTCGACTCAGGCAGGTCTCCGGAGGCCGTGAAACCCGAGTTACTGAGGTGCATCATAGAGTGCGCTCCCGGGCCTCACGTTTTTCTGATCGTTCTCAAAGTGGAGAAGTACACCGAGCAAGAGGAAGACGTCATCGCTAACATACGGCGGTACTTCTCCGATGACGCCCTGAAGTACGCAGCGGTGGTCTTCACCCACGGTGACCAGCTGCCTGAGGGGATGGAAATAAAACAGTATGCTGATCAGAGTGACGGTCTGAGGGAACTGGTGGAGAAGTGTGGAGGTCGCTGCCATGTCTTTGATAACAGGTACTGGAAGAACAACCAGGAAGACGATTACAGAAGCAACAAGTTCCAGTTGGCCGAGCTGCTCAACACCATAGACAAGATGTTGATGGAGAACAAAGGAGGGTTCTACAGAAATAAAACACTCAATGACATTGAGAGAGAAATGCAAGAGGAGATAAAGCTTTTAAAACTGTCAACAGAGAACATGTCAGAGGGTGAAATGAGACAGCAGGTAAAAAGTGTTGTCCTAAAAAAACAGTTGAAGGAAACATTTTGGAAAAAGTTGGTCTCAGTTGGTGCAGTTGGTGTTGGTGTTGGATTACTTGCTTGGTTGATCATCTCCGGATCAAACTCAACATCAAGCTTAGCAGAGGAATCAGTTGTGGAAGCAGCTCAACCCATTTTACATCAGAAAGCTGAGCAGGCAATACCAAACACATTTGAAGCCATTTGTGACTATCTTAATGCATTATTTGAACAAACGTACAATCCTTTCTGTCCGTTTGACTAATCATCAAGTGTTTTAGATTCTTTTTGCCATTAGGAATATGTGACTATATACTTGTACATGTGCGTCCATGCATTTTTCTCCCAAAATAAAACACTTTCTCTATCCTGTGTGTCATGGCTGCTCTTGTGTCAAAAGGAATGTCAGAGTAGTTTCTGTGCAGGACGAGGAGGTTCTCCACGCACTAAAAGTAAAAAGTACCAGCAGAGAAGTTTCTGGTTTCAGAAAAAGAGGTTTAACTTTACTTATGAAAATAATTAACTTCATACAAATTAATATAACAATATAACAACAATACACACAGAGAAGGGAACAGAATATGACCAAACTTATGATTATAAATGACATTCAAGAAAAATTAACTTCAAAAATGAAAACCCACCCATAGAATGTGAAAATTACAAGTTTATGCACAAATCTTCCATAAGGTTTGTCTTATGGAAGATTTGTCCATAAACTTGTAACTTCATGATTTGGTGACAGATCCTTGGCCTTTTAAGGGACCTTTCTGTTTTACAAAAGATCTGAGAATCAAAAATGAAAGCAACTAAATCAATCTTTAGTTTGGTATTTGGTCATTAAAGGTGTGGACACAACCATCTTAAAACCTTTTGTTTGGATAATTGCTAATATAATTATCCATGAGGTCACACAGATTAAATTCACTTTTAAAAGACCTGACAGCATGTCCTCCTGTTCCAACCCTGAACAACACCCTGAAGTTGCAGATTGAAGTCACTTTCACTTCTAAGTCCTGCATTGGTAGAACATTCATTCATTGGTAACAACAGCAGCCTTACCACTTGAACTTTTTCACTTTACTGTCACATAACAGTTGAAAGTGTTGTTGTTGTTGTTTTTTTTATGGATTTTGTGATGGAACATTTGGAAAATTATCCAAGACTTAAAAATATGTCAAAATGGGAATCCTTTCCAAACATTTTTGTGCTGCTCTGAATGAGCAGGATATCAAAGAAATCATTATTTTTGCTAACAAGAATAACATATATTCCTATTGATTACTTAAAAAAATCACAAACTGTTCTGTTTAGACTAATTCTAATTAGAGTGTTTATCTGTTGACGATCTCCTTATATTAACTGTAATTCACTCACAAAGTTACGAAACACTTTAGAAAACGTCTTAATTCAAATTTGGAGCTTCGTCCAGCTTTGTATTTGGGCACACCTTCATTTTAATAGGGTTGTTATTCCAGTACTTATTTAAAGCAGCATAGAAACCAGATTGACAGCAAAACAAATGAATATTTTTTAAATGTCAAACTTATTTCCACTTGTTCTACCTTACCCAAAAAAGACACTATCAAGGGGTGGAGCAAATAATCCCAAATAATAGCCTATTGTTACTGTTCCTTAAAGTGTTCATACTGGTTGTGTTTTTTTGTTGTTGTTTTCAGTATTCGATCATGCAAATTGTATCTTATTGGGACGTTGCTTGGAAGAGCAACCCAAAGTATCACAAGAAACACAAATCTGAAAGTAAAGTGTTTGTATTCAACCCCCTTTACTCTGACCTCCATGAATAAAATAAAACCTTGCATGAATTGCCTTCTTAAGTCACCTAATTAGAAAATAAATATCATATATAATCATAAATAGGTGATATTTATGATTATAGGATTCCCCAGACTATTCCTTCCCCGTCTGGGGAAAGAGAGCAGCATTAAGAAAATACATTAAATGATCTTGGTAACTCAGAAGCTGCAGAGACTTACTGCATCGGTGGGCAACTATATACTTTGCATGCCACAAATCCAAAACCTACCGTTGAAAGAAACCCACCGTGTGCATGTGTTT
This sequence comes from Poecilia latipinna, assembly GCF_001443285.1. Taxonomy (NCBI): domain Eukaryota; kingdom Metazoa; phylum Chordata; class Actinopteri; order Cyprinodontiformes; family Poeciliidae; genus Poecilia; species Poecilia latipinna. The sequence goes on along the minus strand of NW_015114069.1, from coordinate 123,387 downwards.
GGTGACAAGGTGCAGCCATGGTGGTCGAATATCTAAAAAAGAGAGAGAAAGGTGGAACTGAGAGACTTCTGTAGATGTTGTACTGCTAAACTGAAATGTGAGTCGAAGGATTATCATCATTAACTCATGTAATTATGAATCAAATGTTTTAATGGCTCAAAGATGTTCTGCTTTCGGCCATGTTTGTCTGGACAGGCAGCAGCAAAGGAGCACATGTCGGAAAAGCAAAGCCAATAAAAAAGAAATAGCAGTTACAAACTTGCAAAGAAAACCCTAAGTATATCCAAGAGAAATGGTTTGAAGAATTCACTTGGATTCACTGCCAAGTGTTTGCATTTAAAAGCCAATAAGCAATATTTTCTTTACAGTCTAGAGGCCCACAGACCTGTGCTGTATCACCTATTCATCCTTTCCTCTGGGAACATCAACATGCTTTGCAGCGTTGAAGGAACAACACTTATGAAATATGCATTTGACGTGGTGCTGGTGACTCATTTGATCGACTGCATTGCGGTTAAAAACTTGGTCCAGCCTATTGCAGAGAACTCTTTAGAACTAAATGTCACCAAAACAAAAACACTGTGATGTTCAAGCAGCAACCAGAGAGTCTTCTTGAGCCACTGGTTTTTCAAGGCAGGGCAATGGAGCAAGTTGAATCCTGAAACGAAATACTTTCAATGTACATTTTAAAAAAACCCAAACAATAATGATGATAATTACAGTCCGTTCTTATGAAAGGCGGGTCCAATGACTGAAAATATGATTTAATGTCGATTACAGTGACAGTTTCATTGCAATGAAACAATGAAACACAAAGCAAAACTATCCCACATCATTAACTAAGCCAGCAAAAGTAATTGTTTCAATATAACAATTACCGTCTGAGTTGTATGATGCCTCGGTGTTTAAGAGAGCTACTCACATCAAAGAGGTACGATCACTTTCAATGCACTGTGGTGCAGTTGATAGCGCTGATGCCAGGGCCGTGCAGAGACCTTTGGAGGGGCGGGGGCTCAAAGTTAAAAAGGGGCACAATGAACAAGATCTTAAAACACGGGACAACAACATAGCAACAACCCATATTAATCAAGAATCTCATTTTTAACCTGATCATACTATATCACTGTCATCATGTGGGGGCAATGCAAAGCAAATATAGTCTGTATTCTCCCTGATAGGTATAAATTAGCTGTTTCTGCTGCTGACAGAGGTGGAGGGCTGAGTTGATCTGAGACTGTAGTTGTTAAACAGACCAGAGGAGAGAAGGTCGCTGGTTATGAAGGTATGAAATAAGCAAATTTGCTGCTATTTTGCTAAATAAGCCCTAATAAAATCTGTTTAACCTCTATAACAACTTGGGCTGCAGACTGCTTCAAAGATCAAAAAAGCTCAAAGAGGTTCACTCTACGTACTTTTTTATGTTAGCACTTCTGAGATCTAGAATTATAAGAATGGGATAACAAGGTAAAGAAAACTCAGTAGAAATGGTTGAATTGTAACACAGACCATAGAGCTAAACCTGTAGCATTCATTTATTGAGAATGATAATGGTATTAAATTTTATTTCATGCATTCAGCAGAGAAGAAATAAAAAAAAATAAAAAGTACATTTAGGATTTAATTAGGAAGTATACTTCGTAAAAGTTTAAAGAATCAGCTTGATAGTTTGATTGTTGTGTTACCATGGCTACAATATTGTATAATCTTTGTGTTTGATCTCTCAATGCCTTGGTAGTGCAAGTTTGTGAAGTGGAAGGAAAACATAAATGTAAAATTGTCCGAAGAATTTTACTTGAAAATTGTTGTTCATAGATGCTCTAACTGAGCTTGATATTTTTAGCAAATCTAATTGTGCAAAAAATGTACATTCATAGCTGTAATTGATGTGAAAGGTTGTTCACCAAAGTGTTTTCTTACTTCGCGTTCAAATTTCCAGCTCTTTATTTGCACAATGTGTTGTGTTGCTCTATCAGGTGAGGTCCCAAAAAGTATTCTTAAGCCAAGCAAGTCACTTAGAACATATCATCCCACATGCTCAAACACAGGACAAGTTGTTATCTTGAATTACGAAAATATTTCACGTTTTGTCAGTGCTTCTGGTAGATGAGGAATTTCAAAACTAAGTTATGCCATCCCATGACTTATAGTCAAAGTACCGTGCATTTCGCTGTTCATTGATATGGTGATTTCTATCTACCTAACCAACTTGTGAGAAGACAAGGCAAAAATTATTAAAGATATAGAAACATTACTAGGTGAAATTTGCTTTGGATGATGGAAAATCCTCACCCTCATAAAAGATGAGTTGTATTTGCATTTCAAAACTGATTGATATTTCCATCACATTTAAAGCTGGAGTATGTAACGTTTCTAAAAATTAAAAAAAAAAAAAAAAAACTTGTTTTCTTGAGACAATCTACAAAAAAAAATTAAATCCCCCCCCTCCTCCCTGTGCTGCTTTTGCAGTCTGCAAAAACGCACAACTCCCGGTCATAAACAACCAATCAGAGCCAGGAGGAGGGTCTTAGAGCTGTCAATCAAACTTGTGTACTTGCTGCAAAGTGTGCTAATGGTGGAAAAACAACTCACCGTTACAGGAAAACCATTAATCCACCATGATTAGTGACCATGCTAACTGAGCAATTGACAAGCTAGCCATAGCATAGCAAGGTGGTGAATGAGTGTAGTACGCAAGAGAATGATTGTCAGCGCTAAGACCCCCCTTCTTGCTCTGATCAGTTGTTTCTGACCAAGCTGTGCATTTTTGTAGTTAGCACTGAGAGCACTGGGAGAAGGCAGTGGAGCTCACCCCTCATTACCTCACTAGGGACAAGAGTGTAAGATAATGGATGGATACATAACTATGCCTGTGTGTGCATTGATGCTTCACTGATACTTACTTGACAAGCAAAAATAAATCCACTCTAGGTCTTTTTCATTTTTTATTACATAGATGCCAAGCACAAAAAGTAATCAAATTTGCATTAGGTACAGTAATTGAAATTATATTTACAGGTTACAGTTATTATTCACAGCAGTGTCACTCTGCCCATAGAAATGACAACTCTGCAAAGTTCGTACATTCTAATTCAAATGAGGTTTTATGTCCATCACAGTGTTTTACAAATATTAAAGAGGTGCATTTTCTGAACACACAATGACTTTAAGTAAAGTTTCAGGTTTACTCCCGTTTCTTCATTTTCTTTGGAATTGGAGAGGTCATACCTGTCAGTTAAACAAATATACAAAAGACACATAATATATATAAATCATAGCTCTGAAAGCAATCCCTCAATTGGTTAAAATGGCTATTATTAAAAACTGTGTATCACTATAAACTAACATTTAACCACAACATATAGAAAGCAGTTGTTACATTAGTGTGTGATGAAAAAAGCAGAGCGAACTGGACGAAAATCTTGGAGAAGGTACAGGTTAGCGTCTGAGCTAGCTGTTTCTAACTAAATACAGCTAAATTTCAGAGACAAATTTGTTGGGTCCAAAGCAACTTGGGAAAATGATCCCAGTTACTCCCGTCCATCACTTCAGATGTCCATCATGGCGCCTCAAAGTGATACGGTAATTGCAAAAGGTCAGTATCCTCTTATAATATGTCTTTCAGCCTACATTATCCAGTGGAAGAAGTTTATTTCCTCTGTGGTTCTGCTTAGTCAGCGTCATTGTCACTTGAACCTAACTCCTGGAGTTCTCCAGTCGTCTGAACTGTAGATGTTGCTGTGCCACCTGCACCTGTGGTCTCTGCTCCCAGAGCTATCCCCACTGCCGTCCCGAATGCTATTCCAAGTACTATTGGCACTGTTGGGTTTCCTTCTCTCATTAATTTTATTCCACCACCAAGAAATGCACCTAAAAGTGCCCCTGCTGAAATCCCTGTCACCTTTAACAGGATGTTTTCAGTGACAACACTTTTGGCCTTTTGCGTGACCTCAGCAGGGGACAGATTCGGAAACGCTTGCCTTAAGCTCTCTCTCTCATCGTCGATATTTCTGTTGGCCATCTGCAGCATCTCTGTGGTATAATATCCTCCATTGTTTGCCTCAAAAATGTTGTACAATGTGTTCAGAAGCTCTTTCACCTGGACAGAGTTGCTCCTGTATTCGTCCTGGCTTCCCTTCCAGTATTTGTTATCAAGGACGTTGCATCTGTTCCCACACCTCTTTACCAGGTTTCTCAGCTCTTCACTTTCATTAACAAACTGATCAATGTGTGTTTCCTCTCCCAGTTGGTCTCCATGAGTGAACAGCACTGTGGCAAACCTCAGAGCTTCATCTGAGAAGTAGTCGGTTAACTTCTTTATGACTTGGTTCTCCTGTTCTGTGAATTTCTCCACTTTTAGCACGATGATAAACACATGAGGACCAGGAGCGCACTCTGTGATGCAGCTTACTATCTCAGCCTTCATGTCTTCTTCAGATCTGTCAGTGTCGAAAAAACCGGGAGTATCGACCAGAAGCAAATTTTTCCCAACGACCGTTTTTGACTTTGCCTCACATGTTCTGGTTCCAGATTTGGCGGTATGATTTATTTCAAATGCATTCTCTCCAGACAAGGTGTTTAAAAGACTGCTTTTCCCAGCTCCAGTCTTTCCCAAAACCACAATCCTCATATTTTCTGGAAGAGAAAAAAAAAGAAGTTTATATGAGGACATGGATAATTTTGTTTGTATTAATCAAAAAGTATTTTTATGACGTAGAAAGCAGAATGGGAATTAAATGTGTTTAGGGAAATGTTTCACAACTAGTCCAGAAATATTCACATCCCAAGATAGAAATGATTTAAAGTAGCCCTTTCATTTTACCACCATTCCCCTAACCGGACATGATAATATTGTTGGCACTTGTCAAATTTCCTATCAGAAACAAACATATTGACTGAAAAAGAAAAATTCAGCCAAATTAAAGGTGTTGAGTTTAAATGTAAACACAAACATACAAACTCAGGAAATGTGACAAAACCATCTGAATTAAATGACATTTTTGTGTACAGAGGTAAACACACTCACAGTGAAAACTTAAACTACTGTTTTATTTTTTTGTAGGAAAAATTTTTTTACACGTTTGAAAAAATAAAAATAACTGCACCCTTTGAAAAAAAACATGATTATCTGTAAAACATAGTAGCCAAAAAAATAACATTTTAAATGAATGTTATACAGGTTTACCTTCCATGCTGCGATGCTGCTACGGAGACTCAGATCCCCAAACCTTTTCCTTTTCCTTGAGCTTTTGTGTCACCTGTTTGAGTTGTTTAATGAGCTTACTATTTTTACCATCTGGGAGTTCAGCATAGCGGCGGCTGAACAGACCAATTGAAAAGTTTCATAAGAAACTTGATGGACTTGTCTTCCTTACAGGGGTTGATTACCTACCAGCTGCACCCAGTAGGGACATTATTTAAGCCAAAAGAACAAACACAGAAAGGAAAAGTTTAAATGGTCACAAAAATACACCTAAAAGCCAAACAAACTAAATAATGAAGGGGCTGCTGTGAGTATGATGTGTAGTAATGCTCATGGCCATCTGGTCATGACATAGTTAATAATAATAACATATAACCAAATGTAAATGTTGTGTTAACCCTTTTTCTAAGATTTCTTAGGTTGTTAGCCTAAGACTTTATTCTTAAGCGAATTAGTCAGAAAATGAGATGTCAGGTATGATCCTTCAACCTTATGGGGATTTTTTTATTCATAATGGAAGAATCATGTGCATGTAATCATATATTCACCTCAGCAAACTTTCAACTGCAATAAATAATAAAAAAAATTATCACAGCAAAATCCACAGAGCAATCAAACTTTTATTAAACCTGCATGTAGATCTCAAAAGTTTGTAAATTGGTTAAAATGTCCAGAAAGCATAGACCGATATTTAAATAGAGAATCATTTGATTCAGTAAGTTTTGTTTTTGTGAACATCAATTGTTGTAAAAACATACATAAGCTCACTTTGACACAAATTATAAACACATTTTAGGCTACACACTGATTGTACATTTAAGACGAATTTCGCAAAATCCCATGTAGAACATAGTAATGATTTTTGAAATGTTGCGGACAACCAGATATCTTTGCCACTTTATAAGCGACACTAAGCAAAAAAAAGTATAAGCAATACTTTTGATGATACTTAGTTTTACACTCACAATGTAAGAAAAATATTAAGATTAAGGTCAACACACTAGTACTCCAACAGCATAATGGTCTCTAATAATCTCTTAAATGTATAAAGACCCTTAGCTAAACATTATGAAATAGTACAAGCAGGATCCCAAAAGTCATAGATTACTGTTTGTCAGATATTGTCAAAAAATAAGTAGTAATTTCCATTTCATGAACTGATTCCTCCATCTTCTCTTGCTTTGTATCTTTTAATAAACATGGCTCCATGTTGTTTCTAATTCATATTTTGTGCTATATCTGCTCTTCCATTGCATTGTTTTATGATAGTGTTGAGCTCTACAAAGCTGCACACTGGTGGACCAAAAATTGATTTGATGTAATTGCACTTTGTGTTTCGAGCTTGCTGCCTGGAAACAAGTCAAACAGGAAGAAAGACAACAAAGCAGGCAAGTCAGAGCAAAAGAACAAGCCTCCGAGCTCAGACGATCCATCGTTTCTTCATGTAATTCTCTCTGCGACAACATGAACGGTAAGCTGTGCTGACGTTTCCAAGTTTACCTCTCTTAACGTTAAATTTGTTTTGCGCTGAAATGTTTTTGTTACAGTAAAAAGAGAATTACTTTTGACCCAATTAAATGACGAGCTGTTTGGTTATTCATCTGATTATTTTATTTATTTAATCTCAAACAAATTGTCTTTCTGAAGGTTCTGTAGGTTTATGAGAAAGTCTAACGTGTCATTTGAGCCCCCCTAAGAAAAAATTAGCATAACTCCTTTTACTATTTCTGACTCTGTTAATTTACTCTTCATTGAATTTTGGGAGGGTGTGACTCTGCAAACCTTAACACTTCTACAATATTTAATACAAATGATAAAAGTCATTCAAAACTGTTATGTTGTCATATGTGCTGGAAGAGACCTTTGTCTAAATGTAGAGCTTAGATTCTAGATATAGACAGATAAACTGATAACATTTACAAATGCAGAGAATAATTTCATGTTCACTGAGGTTTTTCAGACAGTTCTCCTATTCAGTTGAATACTAATCCAACTTTCAAAAACTCTTCTGAGATTATGATTACAATTAAATATATATAGATATACAGTGATTGAATGTGCAATATTTAAACTAACATTTTTTAGTTGATTTAGAATGTAATTGATTCATTTGTTGATGTGACTGAAACTCAGTTTTGATTGCAAGGGTCTTACAGTATAAACACCAAGCAGTCTGTAAATTGATCATTTGTTGTTTTCCTCCAGGGTCAGACACATTCAGGATTGTCCTGCTGGGGAAGAGTGGAAACGGCAAGAGCAGCCTGGCTAACACCATTTTTGGAGAAGCAATTTTTCAAGTAAAAAAAATTAACGACACAACCTCTTTTGCTTCCCAAGCTAAAACCAAAAGTGTCAATGGCAAAAGCCTCACTTTGATTGATACGCCTGGTTTGTTCGACTCAGGCAGGATGTCTCAGAAGGAGGCCAAGTCTGCGTGGGAGACGTGTATCATAGAGTGCGCTCCGGGGCCTCATGTCTTTCTGATTCTTCTCAAGGTGGAGAGATACACAGAGCAGGAGAAGGCTGTAGTCACCAAAATATTAGAGAAATTCACAGATGAAGCCCTGAAGTACGCAGCGGTGGTCTTCACCCACGGGGACCAGCTGCCTGAAGGGATGAAAATAGAAGAGTATGTGGACCAGAGTGACAATCTGAGGGAACTGGTGGAGAAGTGTGGCGGTCGCTGCCATGTCTTTGATAACAGGTACTGGAAGAACAACCAGGAAGACAATTACAGAAGCAACAAGTTCCAGGTGGCAGAGCTGCTCAACACCATAGACAAGATGTTGATGGAGAACAGAGGAGGGTTCTACACCAATGCAGAGCTGAATGAGGCGGAGAGAAAAATACAAGAAGAGGCAAAGCTGATCAAGATGTCATCAGAAAACCTGTCAGAGGATGAGATCAGACAATGGGCAATAGTCAAAATCCAAAAGAAGTCTTTGGAGAGAGGAACACAAATACCCATCAAAGTCATCATTGGTGTGGCAATCTCAGGAATAATTGTAGCCATCTCCGCTTGGTTCATCAAATCTAGGTTAGAGCAGACATTACCAGAGATAACACTATCCAGCACCACGATACCAAGTCACGGTGCCGAAGAATTGATGGTTGAAACTTTAGAGGAAGTGGGGAAAGAAATGACAGCTGTGAGCGTACCATCCCCAGCCATCCCCATAGGCCAGGAAGTTGAGCTGGAATCAGCAGACGGAGTGGAAGGTATACTGGAATGGCTTAAGGATTTGTTTGAAAGAACATATGATCCATTTAATCCATTTGAATAAACAGTAAAGGAGACTTGAATGTTAAAACTAGGATTCTTCCTCACCATTGTCGTTTTTGTGCTATGTATTCATGAAACTGGTGTTTTGGGTTCAATTTGTATGTAAATTCAGCAAATTGAATAATTTTACAGTTTGGAGTGTTGTACAGTCTAATCTTCTTTGGAAATGTTTTCACTGTATACTGATTTTAAGGTAAAGCAATCATATTCCCAGATGTATTTTAACATTTTTCAACACTGACATTTATGGTACTTTTCTGTACGATAAACTATCTGTGTTTTTTGTTTAGGCACATCTTTTTTTTTTCTTGTTTTTTGTTGTTATAGCAAAATAAAACAACTTGTTGGCCACATGTCTCTTGTATAAATACTTCTGCATCTAACTTCACGCTCACTTTCGCAAACGTAGCCTAAAAGCCAAGCTGGTGTTACTTGGTGTAAGAGTTTAGTTTTTCATCAGTCAAATATAAAACATAACAATAAAAAAAAGCTTTTAATGAGCATAAAATGTCAGGTCAGTATCAGAATAACTGACCAGCTGACATAGAACTGAGGAAATAGGAGGGAAAGATGTTCCACAGGGAACATGGCAAAAAAGTAAAAACTATAAAAACACACGTCTAAATACTCAAACACCCAAGAATCATGAGAGTAACAATTTTAAACTTGAACATTTTCACTTGCACAGTTCAATAAGAAAATCCAAAAGATTTTTTGAGCTAGAAACCCAACTTGGTTGGGTTTGAAGTTCTTTCCAAAGTAGAACAATTGTCGCTGTTTACAGTTGTCTGATTCAGCTCGTTCCAGAGGTCTTCAACTTTTTTTTTTTTTTAAATGCACACCTCATTTATGTTGTTTCTAACAGAAGATTATGGTGCCTGACCAATATATTATTTTGGCTGTTGAAGATCATTAGTCACTATTTGTTCATCTTTACCCATCTTTTCTTCAGAGGACCACAGCAGAAAGTCCTAGTACCACTTTGTAGCAATATGTAGCTGAGTTTCCACTATAAATGTGTCCAACACTTGGTCTATATTCTACTGTCAAAAAACCAAACAATAAAAAAACGAGAAAAACCGCAAAGGTGTTTTACATTAAATAAGAAATTCAATTAAAATCACACATGAATAAGGTTATTCAACAGTAATGGCAGTGATGGATATAAACAGTTACATGAGATGTGTTCATAATTCAGCCATCAGAAGTCGGCATCTTATTCATGCACTGGAGCAACAAGCCCTTTACACTTGGAGAGCGGGTTCTTACGTGCCATTTTGGGGAAATGGTAGTCAGCAGTTTTGCAGAAGAGGTATGAATTCAACATGTTGGAATGACACACAACTTTTTATGAGCTGTGCGATGCTGTGGGAGCTCTGGTGGAGCCAACTGCACTATGTCCAAAAAAACCCAAAACTAACCATCATCCTCTTACCATTTCCTGTCGTCTCCTTCAATGTGACATCCGGCTGTGACTCCTGTGATGCAAAAGACGTTTTTCTATTGCAGTCTTGCAAAATACATTTGTTTCTATTCTGCTGAAAAAACACCTCATCTTAGCACAAAAAAACATGAGTTGTTACAGAATTAGCATGTTTCTATTTAGCCAATTTATTTTCCTAATATCAATTTGAGCAATTCTATGATGAATGGGAATGCAGCTTTTGTAAAGTATGGTTTTAGTGCATTAACTTTTCTACAAAGACATAAAACAATTTACATAAGAAAAAACTTAAGTCAGACTTTTTCCTTACTGATTGCCATTTGAGGATGGGGGGGCCAGAAGAAAGTATCTGCCCTGTGGTTGGAGCCTGGGCTGTGGATGACCTTTGGGGCCTCGGGGGACGGTCGGGGACAGGGCTGGCAAATCAGTTCTTCTGGGATCGGTCAGATTTTTGGTTATGGTGGCCGACCCTTTGGGTGGGGTGGTTGCCAGATTCTAGTGGGTGGAAGTGTGTGGTGGTGATCCGGAGAGGTGGCTTCAATTTGACAGTCGGCCTGGTGTGGTGTGTTGGAGATGGGGGGGGAGTGCTGTCTGGGAAGGGTGCACTGTCGGCATGTTTTGTTGCCGACAGTATATATAAAATATATTTTCATGAAAGGTACACACCGTAGCTTTGCCGTCTCATCTATCAGTAGCGCTGAAAACATGCCAGCCTTTTGGTGACATAAAAAGACTGTAAACACTTTTGTTCTGAGGTCTCTGCTGGCTGGTATTGGGTTATACCTCACACAAAAATGTCCTTTCAGTTCGTTTCCTGTCACATCAAGATGCAACCCTTTAAAGCTATCAAAAGATGCCATCATTGTCCTCCTATTCTCACATAAGACATTCTTGAACATTATTAACATGTTTCTTTTGCTTATTGTTTTTAGGCTTTTCATTAACTGCTTCGTTGAAAGGAGTAGAATGAACTAATTTAAAACCGGCACCACCCTGAAAAGCTGTGAAAGATGTCATTGTTATCCTCCTCTGACTGACGGGCAGGTTCCACTGGTACTTTATAATTAAGCAAAAAAATAAAAAATTATACATTATTTTATAATTAAACAAAATAACATTACACAATTGTACAACTTTATTCAAAGACAGAGGAAAAATATAATGATTTTTCACTTCAAAATCTGTTATTCTTTGTTCTGAAGTCCTACATCTTAAAATTACACATTACAAATTGATTTTTTTATGATGCTAATAAAACGTCTATAAATGACCAAAGCTGTCAATAGCATACAGCGGCTTGCAAAAGTATTTAGATCCTTTAAACATTTCCATATTTTGTCACGTTGCAACCAAAAACCTAAGTGTATTTCATTTTAATTTTAGCCAGGAACCACAGATGAGTGACGAGATGCGAACATGGCTGGCAAACAGTGACATAGCAATGACTGAGTGTGACAAGCATCTGGTGAAGAATGGAGGAGACAGGTAAGACTAAATACACAGGGGATAACAAGGGACAAATGGAAACAATCAAGAGCAAAACACGAACATTAATTATTAATCAAAAATGCACAGAAAACCCACATCCTCACACGTGAAGAACATGGGGCTGAACTCTTTTGCACAGCACACTTTTCAGTTCTAGATTTGTGAAAAAAAAAAAAAGTTTTGAATCATTGTTTCATTTTCTTTCGACTTCACAATTGTACACCACTTTGTGTCGGTCTTTCACATAAAATTCCAATGAAATAGATTCATGTTAGTGGTTGTAATGTGGATAAAATATGCAAAAGTTCAAAGGGTATGAATACTTTTGCAAGCCACTGTACCGTGACGTCGGCAGACTATATGTCTTTATCCCCATAGCTTTACACATCTATGGCTTGGAACAAATGTGGCCACGTAAGATTACAATGAATAATTTTCAATGCATGGAAAAATCACGTCTGTTTGACAACCGTAACTTTCGCAAATCTGTCGCATAAAAGAATTGACCTATGTGGATAAATTCAAGGTGTATGTCTAGTCTGTACTCTAACAATAAATCATGGTGTGTTTTATAAACTTTCCATTGTTCCATTGCCTCAACCAACTAGGCAAACCAGAATATACAACAATCACACGCTGCTGTAGAAAAACAACAGCAGTGATCGTAGTTCCCAGACAACACTTTCCTTACATAGAAGAGCAGCTGATCAGTCTTCAGGTGGCTTTGCTGTGATCTCTTTTCTGACAGCATGGAAGGTCAGTTTTGCTTTCTTTCTACCTGTTCCTGCTCCGAACATCATATTTTGCATTTGATTGATTAAACATTGATCAGCTTGGTTGGGTTAAATGTTAACTTTCATGGTCTTGACTGACAGATTTAAAACTGTTGGAGGCACAGTGAAGTCATTTGCCTGCAATCAGATGAATATGGTGCTACATTGTAATGTACTGGTTTGTAAGATTTTCACCGACTTATTTTTAGGCTTTAAATGCTTTTAAATTAATAAAAAAAAAAAAAAAATTTTTATTTTATCTTTGTATATGATTCCTGTTTGAAGTGTGTTTTTATGAGAGCATGATTTCACTTCTGTTTGTATTTATTTATTTTCATTTCCTGGTGTTGTAATCCCTTCAAAGTTGACTGGTTTCTTGTTTACCAGTAAGTGGAGATTTTCTTTTTATGTTCTGAATGTGTTTTTATGAGAAAGAATTTAACATTATATCCAAGTGTGAAAATGTGTGAAAATGTTTGCTGAGGATTTATCAGATCACAGTGTTTGGACTACTCCCATCCTTGAGTAACATCTCCCCATATCCCAAGAAAAACAAATAAAAGAATAAAATATTCACTTTTTCAAGTTTAAAAAACCTGCAACCATCTGTTTCTCAGTCCGAAGCCACTAGATTCATCAACTGACATTTTGTATTTCTTAAACTCAGATGTTTACTGAGCAGTGGGTTAATTGAAAAGCTTCAATTCAAATATGCTTTTCTTGTACTAATCTTTTCTTCCAGTGCCGGACTCAAAGAGAATTGTCCTTCTGGGGAAAACTGGATGTGGCAAAAGCAGCTTGGCTAACACCATATTTGGAGAGGAAGTCTTCAAGATCAGCCACTTTCCCATTTCCGAACTAAGTCTGTCTCGAGGGGAAACCAGACCTGTTAATGGCAGGAACCTCACTCTGATTGACAGTCCCGGTCTTTTTGACACCCGTGTCTCTGAAGTCAAGCTTAAGAAGGAGATCCTGAGCTGCATCACAGAGTGCGCTCCCGGACCTCACGCTTTCCTCATCGTTCTTAAAGTGGAGAAATTCACAAAGCAGGAGAAAGACGTCATCAGAGAAATATGCAGACACTTCTCTGAAGAGGCTCTGAAATTTGCTGCCATTGTCTTTACCCATGGAGACCAGCTCCCAGAGAGAAGGAGGATCGAGGACTTTGCCCAACACAACGAAGAACTGAAAGACCTGGTGAAAAACTGTGGAGGCAGGTGCCATGTTGTAGACAATAAATACTGGAACCGTAACACAGAAGATCAGTATAGGAACAATAAGCTCCAAGTGGCAGAAATACTGAGTACAGTTGATAAGATTAGTGAAGCAAATGATGGCAAGTTTTACACCAATGAGATGCTGCAAGCAGTGATAAACCAAATAGAGGTAGAGGAGGCAAAAATGAAGCCCTCATCAACTAACCAGTCATCAGAGGAAACTAGAAACAAAGCTAAAAGAAGCGTGTTTAATTCGTTAATGTGTCAGCTAGTGGGTAGTGCTACAGGGGCATTGTTGGGAGCATTCCTTGGTGTGACCAAGCACATTAAACTCTTACTTAGTGGGTCGGAACATTCAGATGTTCCACCACAAGCATCTGTCCAAAGCCCGACATTGCTTTCTGAGGCTGCTTTAAGTGAAGCCATGAGGGGAGTCAGGAAAGGATACAATGCAGGTGCAGAAGCAGAAACTGTACAGGAGGCATTTAGTGAAGCCATGAAAGCTGTTTGGCATCAGAGCCCCGAGACGGACTCAAGTGTAAAAAGAGAAAAAAAGGAGAAAGACTCAGAGAGTAAAGGAAAGGCAGAAACAGATTAATTTTATGTGTTTGAACATGTTAAATGTGATACAAGTATAAAACTTTCTGATTTTATCTCTCAACAGAATCATATATGCTGCAAAGTTGATTCATAATAGTAATAATAAAAATAATAATCTGTGAAAATCATGCATGGGAAAGTATATGTTGCAATGATATTAACTTTATTTGATTCTGTTTATCTAACGAGGTCCACTGATAAACTGTTGTAGACATACTTAGCCACCAGGGGGAGCTAAAGCGCATGAAAAGCCTGGGTGCAAAGAGAGAAAGAACAAGGCGTCTGAGCTACTTTGTTGTTTAGTGTTAATGGCCTGTAGATATAAAGGCATGCTAGAGAAAATAATTTGTTCTGTGTGGATTTTGAAAAACCAGACTAATCAAAGGGGAAAATGTTTCAAACAATAATCTAATATAAACAGCGCCTCCTAGAGTCTATAGATAATGGTTGCAGAAGTAGGTGCACTTTTACAGAATGTTACAACCTTTGCTTGTTTTATTATTTCTCTGAGTTAGAGAAGTTGTATTTACTATATCAAATATGAAATAAAATTTAAATCAAATAAAATTTGTCATATTCAGTTTTGGTCACAAAACACTTGTCTCCAGAGATACATCATGGACAGGTTGCCAGCATCGAAGCAATGGAGAGACAAAGAACAGACAGCAATGCATGCAATTGAATCAGAGGGGAAGCTAAAGAAACTAATTAATCTGAACTGTTGGAGGAAGTCGGAATCCCTAGACCAAGATTCAAACCAAACACGTTCTTGCTGCATAGCAACACTGCAAACACTGTGCAGCCCAAAATACAATATAATGTTCAGAATTAATATTCAGGGAAAAGAAGGACTGGAAATTCCTTGTTGTTGTTTTGTTTACAAAGCAAGGTGACAGTCTTTGTAGGACGACAGTGTCACAAAGTTTCTCTTCAGAGTTGTTCCGCTTATTTACCTTATCAGATGGGCCACAGCTTGGAAAGTTAATAAAACAGAATTTGCCTCGCGAGCTACAGCTCATGTGACTGTAACGTTGTTGACAATAAATACGGGAACTGTGGAGTGGAACAGTAGCATCACAATCCTGAGAATGGCTGATAAGTCCAACATTTAGCCTCATCTGTATTTCCTATTTCACAAAACACAGCACTGTGTAGTTTA
>NW_015114069.1:93666-104067 GCF_001443285.1 Poecilia latipinna | reverse complement strand
GTGTGTGTGTGTGTGTGTGTGTGTGTTTTATATAATATATAAAACATTTACATGCAAATAACTTTATTTATGTTATCCCTAATTTGTGATTATAAAGTGATGTGAATTTATATATTTATTACACTATGACATATTCAGAATTTTTAAAATATACAAAAATGTATCCACTTTATTGTAAAATAATATTCCCCAGCCAGCTAAAGCAATGTGCAAACACTAGACATGATGGAGTACTTCAGTGGGCTTTGTATGTATACAATACAGCTACGCCTCATCTCCCACGGCACGCGTATGCACTTCATGCTTCCTTCTGCTGGAAGGGTTTATGGAGATTCTGGTTTCATTTTCCAGCAGGTCACTGCCAAAAGATGTGAAATGCTGACTCAATGACCATGGTGTTACTGTGCTCTAAAGGGCAGCAAACCGGCCTGACATGATTGTCAAAAGGAATTTGAGTCGGCAAACCCATCAAAACAACTTGGGTTTTCATTTCGTTGCCATGGCACGCCACATGACTGCAATAATTTATGTGAACTAGAGTGTATAGAAATTAATATAGCGTTCAGAAGCCTGACATTTCTCTTTGAAGTACCTGTTTTTATTGATCTTATGATCTGACCTGAACCTTCAGAGTCACATTAAGACAGTCACAAAGTTGGCCTTCTGTCACCTAAAGAACATTAGAGGACTTATGTCTCAGTGAGATCTAGAGAAACTCATCCATGTGTTTATCTTTAGTCACACTGATTACTGCAACAGCGTCTTCACAGGTCTGTCCAACAAATTAAACAGCTGCAGCTGATCCAGATGCTGCTGCTCGTGTTCTCACTAACACCAGGAAGACAGAGTAGATCACACTAGTTTTAAAGTTCCTACACTGACTCCCTGTAGCTCAGAGAATAGACTTTAAAATACTGTTTAGTTTTTAAATCACTAAATGGCTTAGAACCACAATGCTTTAAAGATCTGCTGCTGTATCAACCTTCCAGACCTCTCAGGTCTTCTGGTTCTGGTTCTGCTCTGCATCCCAGAACCAGAACCAAGTATGGAGAAGCAGCATTCAGCTTCTATGCACCATGAATATGGAACAAACTTCCTGAAAACTGCAAAACAGGCAAAACACTGATTTCCTTTAAATTTAGACTAAAAGCCCAGCTGTTTATTGGTGAGTTTTAACCATCATAAAAGAAACAGTGACCAACATTTTGATTTGTAATGACAGCACTTGGCAAAATATGTTTACTGTGTGGTGTTATAAAGCACTTTGAGTTGCCTTGTTACTGAAGTGTGCTATAAAAAATAAACTTTATTAGTTTATTAAACTCTTAGTTGAGCAAGATATTTTGAAAGTGTTTTATTAGAAATATTTCGGGGTTTGGTTTCCTCCTGCGACATTCAGATTAAAGGTTATTTAGAAAAAGAAAAAAAGATTTACTGATATGACAGCTGTGACGTCTCTCTACCTCAGTTGTCTTCATTGTTGCCACTAGGGGGCGCAGCTCTGGAGTACATTTGAGACGTCTCGTCGTCTCATAAGGAAGCACATACTGTCAGGGATTCGAACCTGAAACCATAACTATGGCAGACAATTACCAGTACCCCGTTTTTTTCGAGTGTCACAGGCTTCTTTCGGAGAAGAACAAAAAGAAAACAGAGAGGTTTTTCCGTGTTCACAGACGGTCCGGCGGAGGAGACTGCGGTCCATTAACGAGAGAGGCTGATAATGTCTACAGCATAGCGTTCAAATATCAGAAAGGTACAGAAACATAAGACTTTCTTTTGCTGTTTGTTTGTGTTGTGACTTTGCTTTAAGAAGCATGGGAGACCTGCAACATGTCCTTCAAAACGTACACGACTATGTGAAAAAAGAAAATGCTGAAACTTATTATTTTTATTGTTGTGTTTGTTATTATTAATGTTGTTATTAATATTGTAGTAGCATATAGTCTGCATATTCTTCGACTTTGACGAATGGAAACGGGAAATTTATCTGAAAAGTGACTTAACTCAGGCTGCCAAACGCCATAAAGAGCAGCTGAAAACTGACAGAGTGGCAAAGAGCAATGGACTGTAAAAGATAATCTAAAACAAACAGTTACACTGTTATAAAGCTGAGTAAAATCTGTTTTTTTACATAACGAAAACTACTGCATAACTTGATTGATTCAGAATGATACTGAAATACAAGTAGGAATGTAAATGATCAAGCTGGAGCAAATATTAAAATATAATGAGTCTTATTGGCATATTACTCAGAAAAATGTTCATTGCACGTCCACACAGGTGCTAACTAAAAGGTAGAAATTTAGGAATAGCAACCAAAATTTTGTTATGCAGGTGTCACGCTAAAGCGGTGCAGTCGATTATTAGAAATAAAGGTATATTCTAATGTTCTAAAATGCTTAGCAGTTTAAATTATTGTACAACCTTATGATTATTTCAGTTTCTACACACAACAAAATTCTGTTATGTAACTAAAAGAAGACAAAACCAAAGAGCGAGTTGTCAGGCAGTGTACTGTTATATAGCTTGGGAATTATTAAGCCAATATAACTCAAGCATAGAGGTAATCTTGGTTTTGCTTTTCAGTCATTAGTTTTAAAGGGATAGTTCAAGATTTTTTGTAAGTGGAGCTCTGGGTAAAGGTAATAGATTGTAAAAACTGCCATATAATCTTCTTGTTTGCATAGATAAAGATTAGTTGTTGCTGGAGGTGGAGTCTGATGCTTATGTGACCAATTACTTGGTCACATAAGGATCAAGTAATTGGTCCTCATGTGACTCCGAGCAGGTCTGAAACTAAATTATATGTCAACCATGAAGCAATCTCGGTCTCTGGAGTTTTACCTGGAACTCAGCACTGCTTCCCTATTTGCATTGGATGATTATTTCCATACAGAACTTCCGTGATTATTTACGCAGAAGTCTGAGCTCGTCCAGGATCCACAATAATATAATTTCATTGCACACGTGCACACACAGACATGAATATAATTTTGTATACATGCATGAATTTATGATGCATTGTGCTGTAGATCAACAGGAAGTGTTGAAGAAATCTAAGCACGTCGTTGAGCTCACTGACAGCTTTCTGGTGTTCAGTGTCAGGGGCAACCTGTCACCTCCCAGCTCCTCACATGACACCACCGCTGCAGCGGCAGCAGAGGTCAGCACAACATTTCCTTCTGGGTTTCCAATTCGACAAAACAAACATGAAAGGGGGCCTGCAGGGATGTTTTATAATCTGCTAAATGTCTGATCCACATCTCAATTCTTCATCTTTTTCTTTCAGGAGGTGTTAAAAAAATAAACAGCATGTCAATTTTGAAAAGTACAGTTGATTAGACTGATGTTTGATAAGCATTAAATAAGTAGTATTTTGCTTTAGCAAAGAGACACCTAAATAGTTAACACACTTGAACTTTGAGCATGATAAATGGCCAAGCTGAAGGCCAGCTTATTTCTTTAAAACCATGTCCATCCATCCATCCATCCATCCATCCATCCATCCATAGTACTAAAGAAATAAGCCTGGCTTGCCTACAGCTTAGCCTGAAAAGATGACCTGAGAAAGTAATCTTTAACATTTACCGTGAAACTCCCATAAACTAATAATTACCAACCTATTGACTGATGGCGTAAAAGTTGTTTGGTGATAGAAAAGTAAAATGGGAAGAAGAATGACAAAGAAAGCTGTTAATGTTCAAAGAAAATACTTTTAGGATGCTAAAATATTATTCCAGTTTTAAATATGACTAGAAAATCTAGTTATATATCTGCTACGATTTTTACATGGGACCTTCCTATATATGTTTACTTTGTAAATTCTGCTATTGTTATGCTTTCAACAGAGCCAGCAGTCCATTCCTGACCTAACTGATGCAGTGGGTGAAGCTAGAGACTGGAAAGGAGAGGAAGACCAACAGTGTGATGGTACTCTGGTCCACTTTGATAAAAATCCAGATGAGGTTGAAGCTCAATACTACAGAGGAGAAGACAGCAGATTGAGGACCTCGGGTGTGGGAGGTACTCTGGTAAACGCAGAGTTGTTGGACGTAGAGGAGGAGCGACATTTCGGTGAGAGCTCTGGAAAGGTGGTGAGGGCCATGCAAAAAGCATGTGACAGGCAGCTTCTGGGGCAAAGTGCTGCCTACCGTACAGGAAGCGAAGATCCATTTGGAAGGGAGTTTGATTCTGCTGGACAAAATGTAGCCAGAGGAGCCACAGCTGGAGCTCCCAAAGGTCTCGTCCAGGTTGAGATTGTTCAGGGGACCATTGAAAACCAGCAGGTGAGAATTAATGTTGAAAAGTTTCTTGTCTCTTAAGAGGATTGATTATTGGAGTTGTACAGCACTGTTGGCAGTAAGCTATTTTAGCACATGCCAATTTGTAACCTTTGGTTTGGAACTGTTTTTAGACAGATGCAGTGGTGTCTCCAATGGTCTTCAACGATCCTCTGTCTACTCGTGTTGGAAACATTCTCAGTAAAGCAATTGGTCGTCGTGTGACTAAAACGATTATAGGGAAGTCAGAAGGTGAAATGGGGCCTGGTGACTTCATTCTAGAGGAAAATCTGACTGGAGTTCCTTTTGGTGCCGTGTTCTTCCTCAGCCTTGTTCGGTGGGATGCAGAAGACAATGGAACCGCGGTTCAGGTGAGACAACTGAGCATATATACTACAATTAGTCTGTCCGGATGAGTTCAAAACAATGTTCAGCTTGTTTCTAATACTAATTTTTGCAGGTTCTCCGACTGGGCATCAACCAAATTCTGACTTCCTGTGAAAGCAAAGGGTTTGGATCTGTAGCAATACCTGCACTTGGGGCTGGCATTGCTCTGGGTTTCCCAATCACTGTAGTAGCCAGGGTTTTACTGGAGGAGATCTCTAAATTTGAGCAGGAGAGAACCACCAGCGCACCAGTTCAAGTTCTCCTTGTTCTACCAGATCAAGAGGGTTGGGAGGTCAAGTACAATAAACATGTTTTTTTCTTAAGTAATTCACAACAGAAGGGTTAACTGTTAAAAAAATAAAATATTAGCTAATGCATAGTTATGTTTTATTTATTATATATATATTATTTTTTTTGCCAATCATATCTAAGACAATGCTCGCCTTCTTGTCTGATCTCACAATTGATTTGGTGTAAGAACGGTCAAACATTTCTGTAGACACGTCTAACCATTGTAGTTTTTCTGAAAGAACTGAGATGGTTGTTGCTGAATAAAGGTGGGGCAAATTATTTTGCAACCTTTGAAATAAAAGTTGCATGTCATTTGGTTTAGGTGTGTGTAAGTGAAAATGACTATAATTTCGGCAATAAAGTGTATGTCTGTATTGGAGAGGTGGATGCTATATGTTGCGACTTGTACTAAATTTGAATGTCTTGTCCCTACAGATCTTCAAGTGTGTACAAGAAGGTATGCAGTACAACAGATCTACTGAAAATGATCAGGGTGGGTAGAGAACTGTAAGATTTAAATTAAATTTGTTTTCAGTCTGGATGATCAAATAAATATTAGAAAGCAAGAAAATAAATGACAGTACTGATAGGTTCAAAAATATATTCTGTATTCATATCCTCAATCTCAATGTTTTCTCCAGTCTCCAGTCCAACAAGGATCGTTCTGCTGGGGAAAACTGGAATTGGGAAAAGCCACCTAGCTAACACCATCCTGGGGGAGGAAGTTTTTACTTCATGCCATTCACCTAATGCTGGAACAAGAAGATGTCAATCAGAGACCAGAACAGTTAATGGCAGACGCCTCACTTTGATCGACACACCTGGTTTCTTCGACACCGACAGGTCGGAAGAGGAGCTGAAGCCGGAGATAATGCGTTGCCTCACGGAGTGCGCACCTGGACCGCACGTCTTCCTCATTTTACTTAGAGTTGACAGATTCACAAAGCATGAGCAACAGGTTATCACAAAAATATGCGATCATTTCTCAGAGGATGCTCTGAAATACGCTGTAATCGTGTTCACTCACGGCGAGCAGCTCCAAGAAGGGATGAAAATCGAAGAGTTTGTCAATGAGAATAAGAATCTGAGTAATCTGGTGAAGAAGTGCGGAGGTCGGTGCCATGTCTTTGATAATAAACACTGGAACGGAGAAGGGCAAGATGATTACAGGAACAACCAGGTCCAGTTGGAGGCGTTCCTTCAGACAGTAGACAAGATGATGGTGGAAAAAAACGGATCCTACTACACCAATGCGGTTCTGCAGCACGTAGAAGAAAGGATCCAGAAGGAAGAAAAGCAGATTAGAGAGGTGGCAGAGTATTTACCCCCACAGGAGATCAGGAAGCGGGCTAAAACGTTTGTGTCTAATGAATTTCTGATCCAGTTAGTGGGTACTGCCACCGGTGCTTTGTTGGGGGCATTTTTCGGAGTGGCAGCGCTATTGGAAGTTGTAATGAAAGTTGTGAATACAGCCCAGGTGATGAAACACGTGAAAAACCTAAAAACGATGGCACCTGCAGCAGTTGGAAATGAGGTGGCAGTCGTGGCTGGCGGTGTAGCGGCAGGTGTTGCTGTGCTAGCTGCAGCTGCTTTAGGGGGAATTCAAGGTGGTGCTATTGGAAGTGAAGCATGTAACGAAGTGAAAACGCCGATGGAGGCAATTGAGAAGAGTTATGAGGCTGTTATGAAGAAAAGACATACTTTCAGGATGCTTTCACAAAATTAATATTGTGGAAGCATATCAATCTCATAACGATTGCATTGGCATTGATTAGGAAATTTAAGGTTTTTTTTTTTTTTTTTCTTTGCAATTACCATAAATGTACAATATTTTGTGTTATCAGCTCCAGCATTTTGAGTGTCTTTTTAACCTTAGAAGTCACAGCATCAATATGCAGCTAACAGGTGCATTTTGCTAACAGATACACACTGGAATGTCAATGGATTGTTTCATACGAGCTTCATAGCATCTTGTGGAACCAGTGCCAATAAGAGGATAGGGGATATTTTTTAGAACCAACACTATTCAAACATCTGGTTAATGCTGCTGATCATTTTTTGTCAAAAATACTTTACATGTTTTTATGTAAAAAAAAATCTATTTTTAAACTGCACTAGCAAGATTTAGGTACTAGTTCTTCTATTGCTTCACTTATCTTTTTAAATTCCTGCTTTTGTAAAGGCACTTTATTTTGTCAGGTAGTTCATAGTACTACTTGTTTTAGACAGACTGTCATTCTGCTGCATATTCACAGCATACATATTGAGCAAAATTTTGTTGCAAGGCTCCCAACAGATAAAAAAAAAAGTTTAAAAGAGAAGACAGTGTAAGTATATACCACAATAATAAAAGGACCAGTAGGAGTTTGACAGTCTTGCGGCATGGGCGCTTAAGCTGTTAAGGAACGCGGTTCTGCGTTTGAAATTGCTGTACGTTTTATCGGACGGTAGGATGGAGAATAAACCACGGTGAGGGAGGATATTTTACACATTTGAAAGGTTTTACTTTTCTTGAAGACTTAAAGGCTTTTTATTTTATTTCTTTGTAAAAATGAAACTTTGTGTCGATTCTCTACCTCCACTTTTTTAGTGAGTGCTTCAAGCTTTTGTTTTTATTTTTCCAATGAGATTGACTTCAAAAATTACGCATTTGTCAAGCAATTCACAAAACAGGAGAAATATGCTAATTTTTCAGGGCCCCACGCCGGACTCAAGTGTAAAAAGTGAGAAAGAGGAGAAAGACTCTGAGAGTAAAAGAAAGGCAGAAACAGATTAATTTTGTCTGTTTGATATGTACAGATTTGAAACATTTTGCAGCTTCTCTTTTGAAATTATTGAAACGCTGTGATATTATTTCTCATCTGTAGAATTTCTCCGTTTTGCACTGATTTACGAAAGTGTTTGTTTATTTGTTTGACACAAACCTTAAAATTGTGCTTAACAATTTTTACAAAATTATTTCCCTTTATATTTGACATGAGATAATAACGTTTTCTTCATGTTGTTTTTCACTTTTTTTATCTTCCACAATAAAATATGAACCTTAAACTGAAGTTTAATTTTGAATCTGTCTTAGTACAGCCTTTTTACACCATAAGAACTGAAAACCAAATTTTTAATCATAAGACAGAAATAACATCGGAATGTCAACATCCCAGACGGAAACATTAGGGAACTCACAAGAAATGTCTATTTTGTATTTGAAAATGTATAATAATAATAATAATAATAATAATAATAATAAAACTTTTTTCTTTTTAGCTTTTTCGTGGCCATATACAGTACAGACCAAAAGTTTGGACACACCTACTCATTTAATGAGTTTCCTTTATTTTCATGACTATTGACATTGTAGATTCACACTGAAGGCATCAAAACTATGAATTAACACATATGGAATTATATACTTAACAAAAATGTGTGAAACAACTGAAAATACGCCTTATATTCTAGTTTCTCCAAAGTAACAACCTGTTGCTGTGATTACTGCTTTGCACACACTCTGCATTCTCTTGATGAGTTTCAAGAGGTCGTCACCTGAAATGGTTTTCACTTCTCAGCTGTGCCCTGTCGGGTTAATAAGTGGGATTTATTGCCTTATAAATGGGGCTGGGACCACCAGTTGTGTTGTGCAGAAGTCATGTGGACACACAGCTGATAGTCCTACTGAATAGAGTGTCAGAATGTGTATTATGGCAAAACAAAAGCAGCTAAGTAAAGAAAAACGAGTGGCCATCATTACTTTAAGAAATGAAGGTCAGTCAGTCCGAAAAATTGGGAAAATTTTGAAAGTGTCCCCAAGTGCAGTCGCAAAAACCATCAAGCGCTACAAAGAAACTGGCTCACATGAGGACCGCCCCAGGAAAGGAAGACCAAGAGTCACCTCTGCTGCGGAGGATAAGTTCATCCAAGTCACCAGCCTCAGAAATCGCAGGTTAACAGCAACTCAGATTAGAAACCAGGTCAATGCCACACAGAGTTCTAGCAGCAGACACATCTCTGCAAGAACTGTTAAGAGGAGACTGTGTGAATCAGGCCTTCATGGTAGAATAGCTGCTAGGAAACCCCTGCTAAGGACAGGCAACAAGCAGAAGAGACTTGTTTGGGCTAAAGAACACAAGGAATGGAGATAAGACCAGTGGAAATCTATGCTTTGGTCTGATGAGTCCAAATTTGAGATCTTTGGTTCCAACCACCGTGTCTTTGTGCAGCACAGAAAAGGTGAACAGATGGACTCTACATGCCTGGTTCCCACCGTGAAGCATGGAGGAGGAGGTGTGATGGTGTGGGGGGGCTTTGCTGGTGACACTGTTGAGGATTTATTCAAAATTGAAGGCAAACTGAATCAGCATGGCTACCACAGCATCTTGCAGCAGCATGCTATTCCATCCGGTTTGCGTTTAGTTGGACCATCACTTATTTTTCATCAGGACAATGACCCCAAACACACCTCCAGGCTGTGTAAGGGCTATTTGACCAAGGAGAGTGATGGGGTGCTACGCCAGATGACCTGGCCTCCACAGTCACCGGACCTGAACCCAATCGAGAAAAAGGGCCAACAAGTGCTAATCATCTCTGGGACCTCCTTCAAGACTGTTGGAAGACCATTTCAGGTGACTGAAGCTCATCAAGAGAATGCCAAGAGTGTGCGAAGCAGTAATCATAGCAAAAGGTGGCTACTTTGAAGAACCTAGAATATAAGACATATTTTCAGTTGCTTCACACATTTTTCATAGTCATGAAAATGAAGAAAACTCTTTGAATGAAAAGGTGTGTCCAAACTTTTGGTCTGTACTGTATATATATATATATATATATATATATATATATATATATATATATATATATATATATATATATATATATATATATATATATATATATATATATATATTTTTTTTTTTTTTTTTTCAGAAAATTTAAAAATAAAGGCTATATACTGTAAATAATATAGCTTAAAAATAAATCATGTTTTATTTGAGCCTCCAGTATCTCAATAGTGTTTAAAATCCATCAAGTTTATACGACGATTTACAGGGGAAAGCCAAAGTTTACAGAATAAACAGCGCCTCCTAGAGTCTAAATATATAATCGTGGCAGAAGTAAGTGCACTTTTACAAAATGTTGAAGCCTTATTCAGAGTGAGTGCTTCATTAGAAAACTGTGTCTATGCATGCAGCTAGGTAATATTATTGCTTGTTTGATATGTTGTCTGTTGTAACTTTATTATCGAAGAAAAAAAATGTTACTCTCCCTAATTTGTAATTATGAAATTATGTGAATTTATTTAATTATTTATTTATTACACTATGACTAGGAGTTTTAAAACATACAGAAATTGATCTACTTTAATGTAAAAAAAAAAAAAAAAAAAAAAAATTTCCCACCCAGTCAATGTGCGACCCAAAAATTAATGGGGGACCTTCAAGGGGTATTGTTT